>NC_048275.1:840416-857916 GCF_009762535.1 Notolabrus celidotus
TAAATGTGTCATTGTGCAACACTTTAAGTTGGTGGTGTGATTCAGGACTTTTTTTAAATGTAAGAAATGTGCCTTGGCTCAAAAAAAGGTTAAAAACACTGACCTAAGGCATCAAACTTAATCCCATGTTCACCTTAAATTAAATAATACATTCATTCTTGTGAAATACATCATCAGTGATGTAACCTGGGGTCATTGGGTGTTTCGGGTCTTTCAACAATCAGACACCCTCAACCAGGCGACCCAGCCGGGGTTGATCAAGCCCCGGCTTGTGTCCAGGTAGCTCTACCCCACCCACGGTCTCCTCTCCTGATCCACAGCCACCTTGAAGCAACTTCTGCTGCCTCTGTGGCCGACTTCATGGCCCTTCGTCTACTTAATTAATTAAATAAAGTACAAATAATCTAATATATGAAATGATGTAAAGAGCTCCAACACCCTGTTGTCCTGAGGTGATTACATGTTGCTCACAGCTGCAGAAATAAAGAGACGGTCAAATCCAAAACCTGAATGTTCCTTTGGACATGATGTCCTCGGGGGTCGGGCAGCAACAAACTCTGGAGAACAGTGTTAACTTTTTGTATTTGCATGATTTTATCTCAAATCTGTTTTTACAAAGATGGATAAAATGTTCAATTTTAGATTATTTTCTATTGGTTTTTGTTTTTTTGTAAGGCAGCTTGCAGCCCAGTGTCTCTCTTAATCATCTGAAGCAGCAGACAGACTGTGGAGGAACTTTATTACATAACCTGCTGTCCACAAACAGCTGTCCAGACATTGATTCTACAGTCACATTGATGTGAGGAGAGCTGGTCTGCTCAGATTAACAGATTTTATTGGCATCAGAATAAAGTGAAATATCAGCTTTAAATAAATCAAAGAAGAAGAAGAAGAAGAAGAAGAAGAGGAGGAGGACTCACTTCACCCAGTAGTTGAAAATGTTGACCAGACTTTCATCGTTTTCATCCTGAGGAGTCTGAAAAAAAGAGACACGTGAAGAAGTGAGTTCAGTTTGTTGAGTAAAGTTTAAACCTCCTCACAAACACTTTGAATAACTCCACATTAAACACAGTCTGATTATTCCTCATTCGTTCATATAAATAAGGATGTTCAGGAGTTTAGGTTAAACTGTTAGCAGTTAAAGAAACACATGTTCCTCCTCTCTACACGTGCAGGACCAGGAGTCTGTCTCTGCTGGTCTGTCCATCAGGATCCAGATCACCTGCGCACACACACACACACAGACAGCAGGTCTACCTGTCCCTGCAGCCCTGAGTCTCTCACCACTTTGGTCTGCTTCAGGAACTGCTGAGCCGCTTTAGTGAACTTGTTCTCCAGCAGGAAGGAATACACGCATTTATACAGATCACTCGGCTTGGAGTCCTGAGCCGCCATCTTCACCACGCTCCTTCACGAGGGGAAGGAAGTGAAGAGACACATGTGGGCATGTGCAGCGGCGCGTAATGATGACGTGGGAGCTCACGTCTTTACGTAAAATAAAAACTTTATTATTATTAAATCATATTTTCATTAATTCATTCAAAAATTGGGATTATTTTTTAGTTTCTTGGATGATGTAACTTCTTAAACAACATGATACTCCTACACTTTTATTTTCAGCATCCAGTTCTAACAACTTCATTTTATTTAATAAAAATCTGAATTAAAAATGCAAAAATAAATAAAAGTATAGCTTTTCGGTTGAATGGATACACTCAGAATAATTTATTTTATTAAACTGTAGGTAAAGTAACGCTTAAAGGTTAGTAACCGCTTGAACAGTTTACAAACGCACTAGTCATTTATTTAGTTTACTATCAATCAATCAATCAATCAATCAATCAATCAATCAATCAATCAATCAATCAATCAATCAATCAAGCTTTATTTATACAGCACCTTTCATACAAATCACATACAACCCAAAGAGCTTTACAGTGATTGAAAAACAAGAAAGAAGCAGAAATAAAACAATGACAAGACATATTAGTGGAAGATAATAATATTATTATTAATAATAATAAAAATAATAATAATAATAATAATAATAATAATAATAATAATAATAACATAAAATGGAGGCTAATGCATACCAAAAATAAAATATGTGTAATTAAAATAAGTGAAAGCATCAAAATTAAGAATACAAATAGTTAGTTAAGATACTGATAGTAATACTAGTTTAATAACATTTGGTAATAAGTAAATTACTTTTCTTGATTTGTTCAGCAAAATAATTTACTCAACATTTAACTTATTTATTCAACTTATTTGTAAGATTTGTCTATCTTGTTTTTTCCCTCACTTTATTATAAATGTGAATAAGAAACAATGGGTCCACTCAGATGGAGCATCATACATCAACACTTATTAAAGATACAGAATAATACAGCTTCAGCTGGTAATTTAAGTTAAATGAGAAAATTATACATAGATAGAAAATAAATAATAAAATAAGTTAAGAAGGGAAAGGGAATAATTTTACAATTCAGTGTGGAATTATTTTAGTGTATCATATATCTTTATTGCTCTTAGTCCTTTTCTTATTTTCAATGATTTTAAGAACATTTTAAATTTAATTTATAAAAATAACTAATTTAGGAGGAGATTTCATCATCCTGCTTTTAAGAATACAGAATTTAGAGAGGTTAAAGAATAAGATGTGTCGTCCTGTCGTTGCTCCAGCCCGTCGCATGTGTTATACGTCATCAGTAAACGTCCTGTCCGTCGTTGCTCCAGCCCGTCGCATGTGTTATACGTCATCAGTAACTGTCCTGTCGTCGCTCCAGCCCGTCGCATGTGTTATACGTCATGAGTAAAGACCTTCCCGTCCCTCGTGTCATAATAACATGGTGGCCTCAGTCAGCTGGTATTGACCCTGTCTGACTCTCTGCTGAATTAAAGACTCAGTCTTGGACTTCTCCTCCGGATCGATGCCTCGCTACGAGCTCGCCCTGATTCTGAAGGCCATGCAGAGGCCGGAGACCGCCTCGGCTCTCCGGAGGACTGTGGAGACCCTGATGGACCGGGGAGCCGTAGTCAGGAACCTGGAGAACCTGGGGGAGAAACTGCTGCCCTACAAGATCACCAAACACAACCAGAAACACACGAGAGGGTCTTACTTCTTGGTGGATTTCTACTCAGCCCCCAGCATCCTCACGAGTTTAATGGATCACCTGCACCGGGACGTGGACGTGGTGAAGCCCACCGTGCTGAAGAAGGACGGGGAGGGTCCAAGCAAGAGCTGCTGTGGCCCCCAGCAGTGATTTAATGTAAGGCATGACATAATGGACTGTATGATAAAGGGCCAAGTGCATCAGGTCTTAACTTCCATCTCTTTACAAATGAAAACAGCAGCATGTGTGTCAGGTCAGGAGGTGTTTGCATTCTTCTTTGATTTGTGCAGAAGTTGCACAAACTTGGAGATGTTGTGGACTTGTTTTAAGACAGAAGAGGGAACAGGTCCATGCATAGGAGGGGAAATACACATTATTTTACATGAATCATGCAATGGGTTAAGATGCAACTCAAACTGATTAAATCTAAAGGACCAAATACAACAGACAGCATCAAAGCTGTTTATATCTGTGTCTGAATCTAATGATACTTCAAACATTACCTGCTTTTCATGCACACCTTGTCATTAAACTAATCAATGAACTAACTTATTGTATCAGAACAAGCAATAAGCAACATGTTTTCAAAGTAATGGATCCATGAAGCATGAAATTAAACGGCGTGGCTGTCCTTGAAATAAGATGGACAACCTTGGATTTGTGCAGAAGTTGCACAAACTTGGAGATGTTTTTGACTTTTTTAAGAAAGAAAATGAAACATTTCCGTGCACAAGGAGGGGAAATACACATTTCTTCACATAAATATCAGATTAAATGAGATAAATGTCACTCATGGGATAAGAAGCAGCTCAAATTGTTTAATCTACAGGACCAAATACATCAAAACCATAAAAAGCAAACAGTAACTGAGTTTATTTAACACCTTGTCATTAAACTAATCAATTAATTCACTAATTGCTTCAGAACAAGCAGTAGGCTAACATTGTTGGATTAATGAAGTAATGGATCCATAAAGCATGAAATCAAACGTTGTGACTGTCCTTGAAATAAGATGGACAACCCAAACAATCTTAATTTACTTAATTTAAGTATTTTATTTTTAAACCTTTTGAAATTGTTGTATTTCTAGATGATTATGTACATTGCACAGTTTTTAAAAGTTACAGCTAATAAGGACCATGTGCAAAACTAGAGACAGGAAAAATGTTAATAAAAATCACCTTTAAAATATTGCAGTGGTGAGTTATTTTCACACTCTGGTCTTGCTGTCATTGAGATGAAAACACTGCCCTCCTGCAGACTGTGGAGGTATTAAATGTCAGCATGCACCTATAGAGCACAAAGGATATACATGTCTCTGCTCAGCTGCTTATATATGAAGCAGGTAGTTAGGTAAGTAGGTCATGGGATGAACCATCAAATGTGTTATGAACGTATCAGGAGTGAAAGGGCGATTCCTTTTTATGGGTTTTATGAGAAAATGAATGATTAAAAGACAAAAAAAACAAAAAAACAAACGTTACATAAAATGCAAAAAAAAAGATTAATAATATTCATAATAATAATAATAATAAGTTGTATCCTCACTAATATGAATTTTGTCAACATATTTGAAAAGGAGTGGGCAGAAGTAAAACTTATTAAATTCCACCTCTTCTTCATTTTCAATTAATTAATCATGGTAAATCAAATGACTGACAAAACACAGTTTACAATATTATAACTCAATCATAGTGACATGGACCAGAACGTAGAACCTGCAGCATATTTCTGAAGAAATATTTCAGGAAAAAAGAAACAGATTCTGACTCAGAAAAAGAGAAAAACACACATCAGGCCAAAGGTAAACACTCCACCAGTGAATCACATGGCTGCACTGGTGACAGGGACAGAAATGGAAACCTAGAAAGCTGACATGTCAAAGATGTTCCTTTAATATCCATCTTTTTTATGCCAAGGCCAGTGTGTCTGATCACATGGAACATGTACTTGGAGCTGAGCTTATTATCTATAAATCAATATGTATGAGTAAAGGCTCATGTGGAATTAATTCATTTTTAAATGTACTTTTTAAAAATGTACAATTCTTTACAGCTCCTCTGAGGAACGTTGTGTCTGTGTTGGCGCCCCCTGTGGACAAAGTGATACATGTTGTCCCTTTGAGGATTTAAAAGTCATATTTACTACTCACCTTTTTCTTCTTTCTTCATTATATAGCTGATAAGTAATGTAGAAATTGTGTCAAGCTGTAAAAAAATCTAAACAAATAGTTAAAAAAAAGGAAAGAAAAGATAATTAAAATCTAGTAATGGTTCATTTAGTTTATTTAGTTTATGTCTGAGTGTAATCCATGCTCTGAGATGTGATCAGCCTTTATGACTTCATTAAACAGGGTCATGCTGTAAATGGACTTTTCCTTCTCTTTATGGAGGTCATGCTGTGCTGACTGTGCTGAAACTTAACCTCATGTAAAGTCTGTTCTTTTTTGTTTTACAGGTTTCACAACTCATATCCTGGAGACCAACAGAGTGACGCTTCCCTCTTTGACCTGTACCATAGTTGCTGATCTGCGTTTGGATGTCTTATTGTAATAAATAACTGTTTTCTATCCTGGTTGCGAGTAGTCCTTCACCTTTCACTGCTGTAGATATAAGCAATGTGTTCTAATCCACACTTAATCATGTCCTCTAAGAAACACACCAAGCTATGATCGATAAAGACCCTGTGATCGAGCTTCAGGAGTTAGTCAAGGTGAAAATATCTGAGAATGGAATCTGGAATGTTGTTTATGTTGTGTCAGTGAGCCTTTGCTTGGCAGTTCTTAATCCAAAGACTCATTAAACACATTAAGCATCTATGAAATAAGGATGTTCAAGCTAATAGTTTTGATTCAGAGGGTAGAAAGATAAGATAATGATTTGTGTGTTTAAAAGTATTTAAGATATGTGACTAAATTAAATCAGAAGTGATCAGCTCTGCAGTCACAAATGGAAAAATGCTTTTAAAAGTGGCCACATGAATCCAGCTTGTAAAGGCAGGGGTTTATTTTATTAACATTAATATCTTTAGAACAGTTTGAGTCTTAAAATAAAATAATCTGGCATTAAACTCAATAATTCAATGACTTTCACATATTATCTCTGTTAAACAGCTAACACCTGTTTTATGTGAACACTATAAACTCAGACTTCAACATGCTTAAACATCAACACACTGATTTCAATACAGCAGTTTTTCAATCTATAAAAAGGTACTTCAAATATTTACCTATATAAAAATATGAATGTGTATTTGTGGCTTTAAATAACTGACAGTTATGTACAGTGTGCTGTCAACAAAGTGGCTGGGGTCAATGAACTCTGGTTTTAGGGTGTAGGGCTGGGTACGGGTTCTGCAGTCTGTCCACCGCTTTGGGGAAGCAAAGCAAAGAGCATTGATAGTAAATGAGTCAAAAGGATGATATTTGCATTTCAAATGTAGAGGAGTAAAAGTAAAAAGTCCCCAAAAAAACAATACTTAAGTAAAGTAGAGATACTCAAAAAATGTTCTAAAGTACAGTACTCAGTAAATGTTCTTTGTTAGTCTCCACCACTGGATATATGTGACTGCTAAAAGAGCAAAACAAGATGTTTTCATCAACAAACACTAAATACACTCACAAAACAATCAGTACAAACAAGAAGCCCCTCACAGGAACTTTAAGGATTACGTTCACTCTCTAATGCAGGGGTTCCCAAACTTTACAGCCAGAGACCCCCCCTGTCCCTCAGAGTGATTTAATGTGTCTTCATTGAGCTGGTCTGCAGAAAGTGACCCTCCCTCTATGAGCATGTGTCTGTGTTTCCTGTGTGTTATGAATGAACCTGCTGCTACTGATGCTTTAGATCATTAACTGTTCACTAACTCTAAACTTAGGAGTCATCTGGAAACAAAGAAAGGCAGAAAACTCATCGCACTTTATATTTACAAGGTTTTTGCGACCATTTTTGTTGATATTCTTAACTATAATGGATAAAATGTATTATTTTTAGATAATTACAAACAAAAAAAAACATTCTGGAAGACATCTCACGACCCCCCCAGGGGGTCCCGACCCACACTTTCAAGAGTTCCAGGGTCTTTTAGCCCCCAGAACTAAAAGGTTCCTGTGCCCCCATTGTTGTCTGCGTTTCGGCCAAGGGCTAAAGTCCTGGGTAGATTGTGCAAATCAGGCCAGTAATGTATGGAGAAAAAAATTACATTCAATTATATTTTGAAATCTTAATAAAAACTAAACTAGTTTGCATTCCCAGGATCTCCCTCTGTGTTTCAACAGCTGTGTAAACTCCACAAACACTGTTGCGTTCGACTGAAAGTCCCAGGACCTTTGAAAAGTACTACCTCCCTGGCAGGGGCTTTTCAGGGGGGGGGATTATCTACCCCTGAATTAAATTTAGACCCTTGTTCATCCGGTCCAAACGCACGTAGTTCAGAGGTAAAGTCCCTAGCTCAGGGGTAAAGTTCCTGCTTTGGGAACCCCTGCTCTACAGCAGGAACTTTGTGAGTGGTATTATATTTTTTCAAAATGTGGTTGTTTTTATTTTTCTTTCACATTACTTTTTCCACTCATGGATCTCCAGATGAACTCCTCAAGTGTTAAAGGTAGAAACATAAATCTCTTGAACAAGAAAACCTCGTTTCATTCAAACACAGCAGGGAAATTTAAAATGACACTTTATTTACACTCAGAGGCTACAGCTTCATATACTCCATAAAACCATATAACTAACTCTAGTTATATATATATATCACAGTTTAATGCACTTTGATTCTAACACAGTAGAATGCCATCAGAGGAAGCAGACCCAGGCAGAGTCACATGTCTGCTCTGAAGTCAGCTGACAGTGAGACTTCATAAAGGCAACAACAAGCCTCCCTCTGCAGTCTGCAGCCTTCATTATTCAACCCTCCGAGAAACACTCACACAGACAGCCAGGAACCAGCGGAGTCATGCTGCTCCTCACTCTCCTCTTTGTGTCTTCAGGTAAAGAACACTCACAGATGAACTAACTCTGTTTTTATATCCTGTATCAGGCAGCTGTCCTCTCTCAGGAAGGCTCTGAGGTTCTGTAACAAAGTGCGTTTCAACATGAAACACGGAAGCTGTTGGTAAACATGAACAAACTAGCTAACTTTAAAAACAGAGAACCTTAAACACATTTTAATGAACATAAATCTCCTTTTATTATCGTGTCTTTGAATTAGCTTCATGTTTCCTGTCAGAAAGTTGTGTTTGATGAACCCTGACTGTCTGTCTTTGAGGTTTAAAGGTTTAATTGTTAGCCCGGCTAACCTTAGCCGTTAAGCTAATGCTAGTTAGGCTAGCTTGAAACTACTTCAAGGCCAGTCGGACATTATCAAGACGGACAGCTTTAAAGACTTTGTTTTAGTAGGAATATATTAAAATTACAATAAAGCAGAGCATCTCAATGTCCAATACTTTGAGGCATAATTAGTTTGATGTTTTACGGCAGTTTAGGTTCAAGCTAATCCCACTTCTGTTTTGATTCATTTATATAATGTGTTTTTCCGGATTATTCAGACAGTACGTGAACGCATCGTTCACTGTATACTGTAGGAACATATTGGAGGACTCACTCCTCAGGCACTGAATATACAAACAGATCATTTTAAGGTCAATAAAACCATTTTAATTCAATATTCAGGTGATTATACACTCATTTAAAGATGCTCATGAACATTATGTTCCATTTCTAACCAGTCTGTTCTGTTGAATGGCATTAAATACCACACATTGTACCTTCTTTAAAGGGGTCAATAAGCTTGTCTAAATCCACATTTTAAAGGACTTACAGTTGTGCTCATAAGTTTACATACCCTGGCACAGTAAACACAGTTGTTTGATAAAAAATGTGCTTCACTCAGCCACTAACCATGAGTGATTTTTTTTTTCTCTTATCATTCATATTCTCTGAAAAATGGCCCAAAAAAATCACATTCTGCCAGGGTATGTAAACTTATGAGCACAACTGTACATATGTTTTCATACTGAGACGTTGCAAATAAATGTATTTTTTTACAGTGACATAGTGTGCAAAAGTTTGCCTGCAAAATTTGTGTTTTTCAGTCATTTAGATTCCCAATAAAAGAAAATGAGCTACCTTAAACACAAAGAAAGCTACCAGCAGAATGTTGAAACACAGCCCAGGTAGTTGGTTTTAACCAAGTCTCAAAATATGAAGCCCATGCTGAAGTGTTAAAAACTGCAGTTCCTCAAGCGTCCACTAGAGGCTGGCTGCAGAAACACAGGAAACCACATACACACCCATTCAAAGAGACGATCTTTACAGCAGAAATAAACATGTTTACAACCTGGTTCAAAAATCTGTTTGAGTCTGAAGAGCTCATTTCTCTATCAGCACACACTGTACGGGGTGAATTATTTTATAACTCAGTATATTTGAAGATATTAAACTTACTAGTTTTGCCCAAATAAGGGCGTGGCTGACTTGATTGACAGGTGGGCACCTTGTAGCTGTTAGCATTGAGGCTAAAGGCCCGCCTCTTTACCTTTACCTACAGAAGTTAGGTTGTGTTAAGTGTTTTCCAATATGGCACCAGCCAACCATCGGCTTCAGAATCAGATGGGTGACATCATGGAAACTACGTCCATTTCACAGTCTGTGGTTTTGACTCCAGTCTGACATTCTAATATATCTTCTTGTGTAAATTTATCTAGGTGACAATTTAACACTGTGTGAACTCTGAGCCTTCAAACAGAGTGTGAATGTAGAGTTAGTTAATTATACTCTCAGTGTGGGGCTTTTTTTGACTCGTGGTTTCATTTTAAGAGGAAGTCTAAAAAGAGTCACTTCAACCAGAAACTTTCATTTCATCTTTTTAGTCAAATGTCATTTGTTGGCGGTTTTATTTCCTCTGGACTCACTTCAATGATTCCTGTTTTTTAACTCTTATCTTTATATTCACACTAAACTAGGTCAGTGAAGGAAATAGTTAAGTCAGTGTTGCAATAAATTTTTGCATAAATCCCCATGAAGGTTAGTCAAACCACTAATTCAGCCTCTGATGCATGCTGTTGCCTCGGCCGTGTGTTCAAACAGAAATATGGAGCTGACATGAATGTCCTCACGACAGCAGAGGCTGTGTTCTTGCAGGTTCCCGGCCCTGATATCTGAGCCTGTGTGTTCAGAGCTTATCTGCAGTTTGACCTTTTGCTTAAAAACAAAGATTTTGTAATGTTTTTGTTCAGCTCACATTCTTGCATGTGTTTTTCTGCAGGCCTCCCCACGCAGTGCATGACATTTTCTAAGCTTGAGCCTCAGATTCATTGTTCAGCAGGTGTTGAATCTACTTTCTGCTTATCTGTGGTTGTCGGGTGAAACTGATGTGCAGGCAGCGTCACTGACATCGCTCCATGGGTCACTTACTGGTGTCAAACAATGTAATGTGAATCCTATTTTGAGCCGTATGTGCTTCACTCTGTCATGTGAGAGTGATTCACTTGCCCTGTGATGACTTTGTGATTCAGAATGATGTTGAGTCAAATGTAAAGCCTCTCACTTCTCATAAACTTGCTCTCTGAGTGACTGTAGGCTTGTTTTTCTGCTGTAGAAGCCAGAAGAATGTGACATACATTTTCTGCTGCTGTGTCACCTTGTAAGCTGTAAACAGTTTATTGTGCTGCTGAACGTACATGTACAGAGATTTCTGCTGCATTGGTACAGTCTGTCCTCTTGAAAGCAGCTTGTTATTTTGTCTGCCTGCTCATGTGACTGAAGGGGGGAGTGCCCGCCTGCCCGGCCTGCTCTCTGTAACACAGTTGGATTGATGAGCAGGAGGGGTCTCAGCGTGGTGTTGCCGGGGGGTTTGGAAGTTGCCGGTGCAGCTTTTCCTTTATCAGCTAAAGCTCGTCACTTGACTTGATCGACTCCATGTTTACTGATCTGTTTGTATTCTGAGTTAATGTTATTCAACTCAACTTTATTTATAAAGCACCTTTCATACATTCAAGCTACTGCCTGAAGTGCTCCACTAAACAACAGACAGAAAACAACAGAAATATTTATTTAAGTACCAGAAAAATAAATATAACATTACATATAACATTCAATATAATATAATATAATAAAATAGATAAATAAAAATAAAATAAAATAAAATCAATATAATAAAATCACAAATAGAGGAAAAATAAAAATAACATTGAATATAATATAATAAAATAAATAAATAAAAATAAAATAAATATAGTATCACAAATAAATGTAACTTTACATATAGTATAACAGAATAAAATAAATAAATAAAATCACATAAATACCAGAAAAATAAATATAACATTAAATATAATATGATAAAATAAAATAAATAAATACAAATATAATAAAATCAATATAATAAAATCACATAAATACAAGAAGAATAAATATAACATTAAATATAACAAGATAGAATAGTATATAAAACTAGGATTAAACAACGGTAATAAAATTAGTCTGACTTTGCATCACAGACATGTTTTTATTAATCATATATTCAGGTTGTCACAACACCAGAATTTTGATTTTTGATATTCTTCTAATAATAATACATGCTGTAATGCATGCACACCAGTTTCTTGGTCTCATACAGCAGAGCTTGTATAACAGAGTTTTACAACAATGCAACTATTTTTGTTAAAGGAAAAATAAACAGTGTGCAGCTCAACTCTCTTACCTCTTGTGCAACTATTATCTAGGCAAACAAGTATCAGATCTAAGAACTCCTGGGAGCCAAAACTAGAGTTATTTAAACCCAAACTAACATTTGACCTACTAGATATAATAATGAAAGGCATAGGAAAGACGAGTAAGGGTGTGAGGGGGCGTGTGCATCTCCTGTCTCCCTGCATCTTCAAAGTTTCTTACCTTGCACATTTAAAGCGTCAGTGATGCAGCAGCAGTGTTGAGCTCCCCGTCAACAGTCTGCAGGTTGGGACATGTGGACAACATGAGGTGACACTACACTCTCTCTGCTCTCAGTTTGTCTGCACCAAACAGTGAAGTAACATAATGTGATTTAATCAATAATGCATTGATTTACTGAGCTGTGAATCAGAGCTGTTTGTTGTATCTGAGCATAGTGAGAGGGTTACGTGTGACTGAGAGCAGAGCAGAGAGACACACAGTGAGCAGGGTGCATCGAGCACTGCAAACAATCAAATCTGACACTTCTGCACATGTGCGTGGATTTGTTCATTTAATATATTTCAGCCTAAACACTCTGAAACTGCTAGAAATTAACATTCTTCAGCCCTACTTGTTCTCTTTGGCTCACAGCAGCTCTTGGTTGAAAATCTGGCTGCAGGACTGGCTGCAGGTCTGGCTGCAGGTCTGCCTGCAGGTCTGGCTGCAGGTCTGGCTTTATTTTACAAGCGTTGATACGTTCCAAAACCACGTTCTTTAAAATGCTGCAACATCCACTGAAAAGCAGGAAGTATCTCCACATGTGATGACCTTTAAAGCTTATTAGTCATGATTAAACACTTGGTGTTTGATTTCAGAGAGATGCAGAATGAAAGGTTATTTCCCACATCCCTGTATCTCTTTCTTTGCAAATATGTATTGCTTCACAGTTCTCCATTTCATTGAATCAAACGAGTAGTCATGCAGAGCCGCTAATCATCTGCAAACTTCATACAACTTTCTTCCTCACCTGGTTTGCAGTTTGTTGGTTCTGCTCAGGGAGGCAGGATAGGGAAGGATCAACTAAAGACACAGACGGTTGAACTTGGTGATGAATTCAGATCTTAATCGAACCGTCCTTTCTCTGGAAAGACACGCCTGGTGTTTTGGAAAGGAACAGAAATCCCCTAGAACACCACCCGGCATGCCGAGTGAACAAAACTGAGGCTGGTTGATTTTGAGAAGACTTCAAGGTATCGAGCTCGAGTCATACAAAGTCCACAGTCCTGTCTTTGGCTAAACTTCAGACTGGACCTTTGAGTGTCCTCGTCTTTTTATAGATTTGTTATTAAGAAGCAGACCTGCCAAAGAGTCACATTGTTGAAAGTGAATCAACTTCCTCCTGTGTTAATGTTTGAGGAAGTATCTCAGCCTTGAATTCCCCCATCTTTGATAACGTGGCACTGTAGACATGTTGACCGGGTGTGAGAGAACCAAACCAAAACTTACCTGTTACCTTTTTAGTCTCACTTTTAACTGAGTTTTATTCTGAACAGTTTTATTTCCCCTTACTTTATTTATTTATTTATTTATTATCTACTTCACATTTTATTCACTTTTTATTTAATTTATTTCAATTTTTGCATCTTATTTTCTTTGAATGGTTTAATACTTTAGTGTTTTATTATCTTAGAAATGTATTTTATTTTGGTGAGTTTAATTTCCTGTGAGTTTTAACATTCAGTGTTTCCTCATCAAGATATCATGAGAGTGTTTCCTCAGTTCGTTCACTAACTTCTTATTTATTTTTTATTTATTATTTGATTTGTATTGTTTTTATTATTGTTGTTGCATATATTGTGTTCTGAACCTCAGGATTGTAGGGTGGGTTTGGGGTCAGGGTCTCATTTTTTATTATTATTTGTATTTATTCTATTTGAAGTTGTTTTTATGTTCAGCACTTTGTGTTACGATGTCATTGCATGAAAAGTGCTTTATAATTAAAGTCTGATTGATTGTTTCAATTCTTACAAAGTAGTTCCTAAATAAAGGAAGAGACCTCGTGTTTAATCTGGATTATTTAAATTGCTGTTTGTGTAAAACTCCAGCCTGATTAAGTTCATGTTTCAGTCTTCCGAAGATGTCTCAAAGATGTTAAATTGTACTCTTTTATGTGTGTTTTGCAGCTTTCGCTACCCCTCTGCTTGGCACCGAGCAGTGCGCCCGTGGCCCCCCCTACTGGTGTCAGAATGTAAAGACGGCGTCTCTGTGTGGCGCGGTGGCTCACTGCCAGCAGAACGTGTGGAACCAGCCTCAGATGGTGAGACTCCTGCTGCATTTATCAGAGCTAACAGTGCCATCCTGATAGATGGATAGATAGATGCATCGATTTAAATAAAGTTATTGCCAAGTATTCTCATGATTATTGTACTTTCAGGCAAAATTGTCAAACGTTTCCAATTTCATGAAATTTTATCAACTGATCAAGAGTTAACTTTTAAAATTGACCTTCAGATTTAATATGAAAAATGATGTTTAGTTGCATATTCATATTTTGTACTTTTAAATTCTGTTTATCTAATAACTGTATTTGTATTAATTGTTAATTTTGTATATTCTTATGTTTTATTTTTAGTGTTAACTATTGTCTTTATGTGTCAATCTAGTATTTTTTAATTAACTTCTGATATTAGAACACTATTTGGGTGGAGGCTTCAAATAACCTCTGAGCTTTCTGCCTCTTCCTGCAAAGTATATTATATATTATCTTTGCTATTTCTTTGCATGTATTTTCTTTTAATTGTGCAAATAAATAAACATAAACATAAACATCCCCACTGTGGCACATGCTTTATTGTTTAAATCCTGAACATTCAAACCTGAATGTGAAATGTGTTTTTATTTACACTCCCATTTCCTGTTCTCAGAAATCTGTGCCATGCGACTTGTGCAAAGAGGTGATGATTGTGGTTGGACAGATCCTGAAGGACAACGCCACAGAGGTAAGACTCAAACTGACACCGTCTGTGAAACCTTTTTAAATAGAGAACAACTTCACTAACATCCGGTTGTTTCTGTGATTCCAGGCTGAGATCCTGGGGTACCTGGAGAAGGCCTGCCAGCTCATCCCTGATCAGAGCCTGACTGCCGAGTGTAAGGAGATGGTGGACAGCTACTACCCTATCCTCATTGGGATCATCACAGGAGAGCTGGTGAGCTCCCTCTTCCTGCTTTCAGTCGAGATGTGAAGTATTCAAGGTGCAGGCCGGGCTGTAAACCAGTTTGAGAGTACTACAAGTTCCCCTTGTGATGGTGTCACTGCAGGATTTACTCCTGTAAAGAAGCTCCACCAAAGAGTTGAATAAGCTTCTGAGAGTTTGATTTGTGTGGCAGTTTATTGCTGCACTCTATCTAAGACTCTAAAGTAGAAGGTCCATCTGCCCCGCTGTGGAGAAGAGGGAAACAAGTGGCTGTGAGCAAAGTGCAGCTCGCTGAATAAGGACTATTGATGGGGAAGTGAATCTGCGTCTGAGGAGGGAACAGAGGAGTCATTGTGTAATCCTGATCCTCATGACCGGGAGCATTGGCTGGAGTTCTCTTTGTTCAACTCTCACCTGCTACAGGGACAAAAAAACAGAAACTGTGTTTTCTTAGATCATGATTTCAAGCTCTGTATACTTTACATGTTTTTATTACAAGGCAGGGTTAAGGATTGGATTCTGATAGCAGCAGCAGTCTGCTATTTCTCTATAGCAGACTGCTGCTATGAAGAACAGACCAATGCTGGGTATGCATTTCCATTCATGTGCTATATTCAGTTTTTTTAATTAAATAATTTTTGAACAAATAACATTTAACTTTATACAAACATAGTCCCCCTGAAAGATAAAGAAAAATAGTTTAAAAATACAGACTCATTAAAATAAAATAAATAGTGATATGTAATATAATATCATGACAACCAAACTAGATTAAAGAAAATCTTCATAAATTGAAATAAATAAGTATATCAGAGTTTATGAAAGAGGGACATTATCTTTTATAAGGCTTTACTGAGTGATTTGTCAGAGGTCTGTAAACAGTTAAAAAATACGTCCCTTTTTATTTATTTATATTCATTTTTATAGAGATGTTTATTTGAATTTTTACACATTATATACAGAAGATTAATGTAAACATTCAGGCAAGTTAATGAAAAAAAACACTGATAATAATAATAATGATAAACAATAATAATAATTTAAAATAGAGAGGAGAAAATAATAATAAGAATGATAATAATAGTGAAATACAATAAAATAAATAGGTTAATATTTGAAAAATATATACAAAATGTAAAATTGTAATTATAACAAAAGAAACAGACAAAAAATAAAAAGAATAAACACAACATGTGATAACCTACAATTACACCAAGAACTACAGAACATGTTCTTCCCTGAATTTGGATTTCTTTTTCTTTTTGTTTTATGTATTTTTTTTTATTTATTATTATTTTAATTTATTTACCCATTAAGAACAAATTCTTATTTACAGTATAAAGTGTGCTGCTCCAGTCTGAAAGGATCATTCCATGTTGGAGGTCTTTGCTGAGTCCAGATCTTTGCTTGGTGGTCATTTTAAAACCTTATCAGTCCGGTTATTCTTCCCTCCAAAACCATTTCAAATATCTGCACTCCTAAAAAACATGAATAATGGAACCTGTAATATTTGACACTCAGAATATGAGTTAGTGTCTGTAATGATCAGAGTCAGTAATAATCCTCTCCAGCAACCCTCTTCAATACTTGTGTGGATTATTCAGCGTACAGCTAACATGTATAACGGATCTCTAGGGATGTATTACCTACACACTGATTTAAGAAGCGTGCCTGCTTGTGTGTTTTCAGGAGGATCCTGGTGTGGTGTGTGGAGCCATCGGCCTGTGTCAGTCTCAGCAGGCAGCCCTGGCTAAGTTTGAGAAACAGGGGCAGCTCATGTCCAATGAAATCCCTCAGGTTGACCTCTCCCAGAGAGTTGCCCCTTTCCTTCTGAACGTCCCCGGGCTCCTCTATCCTCAGGAGAACAAGAAGGTGGAGGCCCCGAAACAGGAGGCACCAAAGCAGGTACGGTGTTTACCCACCTCCCTGATCATGAACCGTATCATTTCCACCTGTTGTTCATGAACGCAGCCCTCATTGTGCCCTGAACCTTGCCTTGTAGGAAGACGACGACGTGTGCCAGGACTGCATTAAGTTCCTCACTGACGCTCAGAAGGAAGCCAAGGTCAACTCCTCATTTGTTGATACTCTCATCGCCAACATCGAGAGCCAGTGTGACCTGCTGGGACAAGGCCTGTCTGAAATGGTCTGTTCAGAGATTTTAACCAGATAATGATAACCACTGTTATATGAAACATGCTGCATATTAAAGCGCTCTTCCTCACCGCAGTGCAAGGAGTACATCAGCGAGTACGGTGCTGTTGTTGTGCAGCAGCTCATGTCCATGGTGAGTCCTCCGGCCCACCCGACTTCACGCCCTCGGCTGATTCTCTAAAGACGTTTTTGTTTTCAAAGTATTTCTGCTTTCATTCCCATCTCCAGTAAACGTTAATGAATTACTCATTAAAACTAATAAGCCTGATGATTAGTGTGTTCTGTGTGGCGCTAAGCCCATGCCCAGTCTTGCAGTGACCCTCGCCTGCTGACTTCAATTTATTCTCATCTTTTTAATTGCTTCTTTAAATTCTGTCTCTTTTTT
>NC_048275.1:862916-887916 GCF_009762535.1 Notolabrus celidotus
GTGTGACCAAATGGTGGAACAATATGAGCCGATGCTCATCCAGCTGCTGCTGCAGATGTTGGACCCAGACTTTGTGTGCATGGTAAACCAAACCTATTCATCATAAGCAAACATAATGTAATCTTCACTGTTAATAAGTGACAGTTGTTACAGGAACAAACTTCAGTGAGTAGCATTAGAGCCGGGCGATATTGAAAATGATGTTATCATGATAAATATCAAATCATTATTTTAAATGTAAAGTCAGATTTTTGCTCCTGAGTGAAAGTTGAAGACAGTTTGTTAGTTTGTATCTGGATTCAGTTTCTGATGAACTTCTTGAATCCATCATTTCTGACGGTGTTAACAGGAAGCAGGTCTTTAATGGAAGATCAGATTATTAGAAAGTTTTAGTTAGTTCTTAATTTTCTCAGGTTGAGATTATTTCCTTAATTTGATTGAAATTTACAACAAAAACATGTAAACTTGTCTCCTGTGTATCAGTTTATAGAGTATTGTTTTGAGTTGTGCTCTCCCCTTTAAGATTACTAAGGGTTACAGGCAGAATGATAGTTTCCCACAGTACAGTGAATGCATCATGGTTATTCAGTGTTCAGTTGTCCTACGGTCGAGATGGACATTAAACGTGTTCACAGCAGAAGTTTCTCTGTCCTCTTCCTTTACCTTCATCCTGAAAGTTTATTTAATGAAGTTAAAAGTTAAAGACATGATCTGCTGTTCAATGCTGTCTTCTTCTTCTATCACGTCAGGTGGCAACTAGTGTTTAAGGCTCACTAGTGCCCTCCCTTTTTAAGTGGCTGGGGGTGTAATTACATGTTTGTTATATTTTTATAGCATGTCAGCCTCTCACAGTGGGGGAGTTTCTGAGATGTGTGTTTGTGTGAAACAGAAAGTGGGAGCGTGTCCTGAGACCCTGCGCAGGCTGCTGGGAACAGAGCAGTGCAGCTGGGGGCCGGCATTCTGGTGCAAGAACATCCAGACAGCGACCCGGTGCAATGTGAGTCCTCCAGTCTCTGATGCTGGTTGCTAAATGACTCCCTTTGTGTCTGTATTCCAAATCATCAAACCTGACTCTGCTCTTCTGATTTTTAACATGTTTGTGGGTCCTGTCTAACCCGTTGTTCCTGTCTTCCAGGCTGTGGCTCACTGCAAACGTCACGTGTGGGTATAAAGGAGGAGGAGGAGGAGCACAAACTGACCTGTAGGGAATTAAAAGAAACAACTGTAGTGCTGCTTTCCACTTTTAATTTGTGTCCTGTTTTTCTTTTTAATGGACTTGCATGACTGCAGTTTGTGTAAATTAACTTTGATATTGTGGATAATGTCATGGTGGAAAGGGACTGGATCTGTTGTGTGTTTCCAGGCGGGTGGGGAGGGAAATGAAAGGATTGATTGTGTGTATAGTTCACAGCAGCTCGGCCCGTCACTGCTTCGCTGTCAGGCTTTGAATCATCTTGGTTGTCCTCGCCCGTTTTGCTGGTTGTGGTGTTAGATCACAAACTCATGTTGTATAATAAAGACCGGCGTCAGAAGGCCCCCCGCTCTGATCTGCCCCCCCCCCAGCTCCATTTGATTCCCTCTCCCAGGACGGACCGACTGCTGACTCGACAGGCTTTTCTTTTAGCAGTCTCTGATCCTTCCACAGATCTACATTTTGTAGACAGAACATGTGTGTTGTTGTTTTAGGGGGCGGGTTTGGAGGTAATTAGTCTCAGAGTTTACCTCTCTGTCACCTCCCATTGTTTGCACTCTTCTACTGTTTGTAAATCACTGCCTTTCTAACGTACAGAAAGCATCTCCTGTTTGATTGTCCGCTTTAAAGCCTGAGCCAACTGTCAGTTGATCTGAGAATTTTTAACAATTAAAGTGATCCCAATCCAATCTGTGTTATTACCTTCATTTCTTATCAGTCAGAGTCATTCTGACACAGGACTAACACCAGGTCTGTGTCCGGTCCGGACTTTCAATGGAGCTTTTAGAAACCGAACCTTCAAAAGATCCAGGTTCTGTTTCTTAAAGATCCAAGTGGTAACAACGCTGACAAGTCAAAAGTATCATGACCTTTTAGTCAAATGGAATTAAAACATCACTGAGGTACTTTCAGTTTGAGGTTCCACCTACAAGCTCAACATCCAGGGGAGGCTAATCCGACTGATGTCAGGTTCAGGTTACCTTATTTATACTCATAGGTAGACTTGTCTTACAGCAATATGAAGACATCCAGTTACTAAACAACACAAACCAATCAGAATTAACAAACTATCAAAACTCTAACATCAGACTTCCACCAGATCCATGTCCGGTCCAGCTCCATGCTCTCTCATCCATCAACACCCACCGGTTGTGTTTTAAGAATGCAGCATGGAGCGGGACCTCCGGACAGCTGGAGTCATGTGACTGAGGTTTCCTCCTCTTCATCTCCTCCTCATCCATGTTGTCTTTCTGGTCCTCTGAAAACCTCTGACCTGTTGACTCCAGGCCTGGCTCCGCTCATCATGACTTTGGTTTGTTGTTGTAGTTAAGTGACTTCCTGTCCCGCTCCATCTGCTCTGTTGAGATTGATGCGTCGTGCTCCGGCATCCGGCACACATAGAAGTCTTGTGAATCTGATCCAGTGGAAGTTAACACATTGACTAGAATAGAAACCGATCAGATCTGGAGCTGTGACGGGTCACATAGTTTGATTTTGTGTGACTCCTGTGTCATTTAAAGAACTTTTATTGTGCAATGATTACATTACAAAACATCAGCTACATGAAGTCTGCAGATTATCTTCAAAAAGCACCCTGCGACACATCTTCTACATCATTTCTCTACTTCTGAAGTTCATGATTATAACCGATTAAAGAGTTCTGACTGGAAGTGTTTATAAAGTCTGATAAAGTCATGAGATGAAACACGGATCAGAAAGAATAAGCCACGGTGTTTCAGCTGCTTCCCTCTGGACGTGGATCCTCTTTGGACTTGATATTAAAGTTGAGCTGAAAACAAAATAAATCCCTCTCTGTCACACGTTAGTATTTGGTCTGAATGTAAGTAGTAAAAACTTGAGTACACAGAAGAAGTCCCTCATGGACCGCACGTCTAGTTTGAGATTCATTAGAAAAGGAGATCCTGAATGTGGAAGTTCTCCAGAGCACCTCTGAAACAACGGCGTGGAAAGTTGGAGAAACTTTCTGTAACGTGTATCATCGTTACCGTTTGATGTAAACACAACCTGGATTCACTCTGAGTCAGTAAACATGTTAACTTTGTACCATTTATGTTGTTTCCACATCACAACTTAAAGCTGAACACACCAAAGTCAGAATAGCTTCCCAACATGAGAGCTCAAACGTCCCAGGAGCCCCTGAATGCAGCATTAAAGTGAGTTAAAGAGGAGTTAAGGCTTTTTGGTAAAAGTGGGAATGAGACGCTCTTTAGAGGCACGTTCCCTCAGAGCAGAGGATCCTCCTGGTCCTGGTTTCATCAGCTACAGTCTGCTGAATCCTTCAGCTCTGTCTCTGATGAGGTCCCTGCCTGATAGTCTGATCAGATGCAGTGCACGATGAGAACCGAGAACGCCGACCCCACAGCCAGGCCCAGAGTGAGGAAGAAGGACATGACCACTCCTGTGGCCTCTGCCAGCTCCCTGGGGACCACCTTGGGGCCGTAGATCATGGGCAGAGTCCCGAGGTAGCCGTTAGTGAGGCCCAGCAGACAGTTGAAGACCACAGGGTAGACGTCGTGGGTGAAGAGCACGGTCTGGATGTGGTCTCTGGGCTGATAGTTACAGAACACGAGGAGCGGCACCATGATGGAGCGGCAGAGCACCAGCACCGGCAGGACCCTGCTGGTGGGTCCGGGGATCTGCAGCCAGGCCGTGGCCTGCCTGCCGCAGAAGTCTGCCACGTTGTACAGCAGGAAGCTGGTGAGGGGCACAAAGTAAGTCGTGGTCCAGGGGCTGCCGCTGTCTTTGTGGACGGACTGGATCCCAGAGGAGATGGCGGGGAACACCATGATGGAGATGAAGAAGACGTAGAAGACGCACAGGCCGAGGACCCAGGTCTTCCTCAGGATGGGCTTCAGAGGGGGGACGGAGAGTCTGCTCGCTGCACCGTCTGCTGCTCCTCCTTCAGATATCAGTGCTGGACTTGATGCTGCGAGCATGTAGTATCTGGAGGAGGGAGACATGAGGGTTTCAGAATCACCAGACTCCTTTCTTTTAGACTTCATCTGTTAAACTAGGAGTCATGCAGAGATTAAGAACCAAAGACTGGATTTATTAAATCTGTGCAGGAGGGCTGACATGAATCAAACTGTTTCAGTTCAAACTATGAAAACACAAAGAGGGAGAGCAGAATTATTACAAATACTCTACCATAATTTAACTCCAGCTCCATCTAGTGGTCATAAGAAGAACAACACAGACCTCATAGCACCCTGTTACCCCTCTAAAACTCTACGCTCCAACATGCAGGCCTGCTCATCGTACCTGAAGTCTCTAAAAGTAGTATGGGAGGTCGAGCCTTCAGTTATCAGGCCCCTCTCCTTTGGAATCATCTACCAGTCAGGGTCCGGGAGGCAGACACCCTCTCTACTTTTAAGAGTAGGCTTCAAACTTTCCTTTTTGATAAAGCTTATAGTTAGAGCTGGATCAGGCTTGGACCAGGTCTTAGTTATGCTGCTGTAGGCTCAGACTGACACACTGGGATCCTGTCTTTCCCTCTCTCTCCTCTCTCTGCCTGTCTCTCACTTTAACTCTTCCTGTCCCATTAAAGTTACTAACCATAGACCTTTCTGGAGTCCCTGAGCTCCCTTGTCTCGTAGGTTCCTCTGGATCTCTGCTGCTGTGGACGTGGTCCAGACTCCAGCTGCTACAACTACTACTATCCGTCTCCCCACTATCATCTCTCTCTCTCTTCATCTCCCTCTATCCCTCTCTCCAACACGGTCTCAGCAGATGTGTGTCTAACATGAGTCTGGTCCTGCTGGAGGTTTCTGCCTGTTAAAGGAAGTTTGTCCTCTCCTCTGTAACTAGCTAAATACTGTGAGGTGTAATGCTCATGGTGGATTAAGGTGGGGTCAGACTGAGTCTGATCCTGTCTTGGTGTTGGGTCTCTGTTCAGGATTTGACATAGAGTGGTCTAGACCTGCTCTGTTTGTAAAAGCGTCTTGAGATAAAGTTTGTTGTGATTTGGCGCTGTATAAATAAAGATTGATTGATTGAACAGGGACAGATGATTCACACACAGCTCTTAAACCAGGTCTTGACTCTGCAGCGTATCCGTCTGTAGGAACCAGAGTCCCTCAGACTGGGACCCACCTGGAGTATGCCAGCCTGGGCAGCAGCAGATATGTGGCGATGCAGAGCAGGATGAAGAAGTCAGCTGTCAGGAAGTAAGCCAGAGCGCTGTCCGTCACATCCTTCGCCACCGCCAGGTCCACTATGGATGCCACAGCACTCAGTGTGCCCCCCATGGCCTGGCCTGAGGGAAGCAGAGGACCTCGGTTCATGAAAATACTCTGACAGGGGGGGGAGTGAGGGACCCAGGTGGAGACCTACCTGAAATGAGAGCCTGGGAAATCCTCATGGGGAAGTGTCCGCTGATCCCGAACACGCTGCCGGAGAACAGGTTGGAGGCGCCGCTGACGACGGCCACGCTCGCCAGGGTCCCGAAGAAGAAGTCCATCCTGCAGCCCGACACGTCCACCTTCACCAGGACCGTGGTCAGGACGAAGACCGCCAGGATCACAAAGAGGGACGACAGGATCCGCACATGGGAGGACAGCCTGCCACACACACAGACACACACACACACACAGACACACAGACACACACACAGACACACACACACACACACACACACACACACACACACACACAGACACACAGACACAGACACAGACACACACACACACACACACACACACAGACACACAGACACACACACACACAGACACAGACACACAGACACACACACAGACACACAGACACACACACACACAGACACACAGACACACACACAGACACACAGACAAACAGACACACACACAGACACAGACACACAGACACACACACACACAGACACACACACACACACACACACACACACACACACACACACACAGACACACACACACAGACACACAGACACACACACAGACACACAGACACACACACACACACACACACAGACACACACAGACACACAGACACACAGACACACACACACACACACACACACACACACACAGACACACATACACACATACACACACACACACACAGACACACACACACACACACACACACACAGACACACACACAGACACACACACACACACACACAGACACACAGACACACACACATACACACAGACACACAGACACACAGACACACACACACACAGACACACACACACACACACACACAGACACACACAGACACACACACAGACACACACACACACAGACACACACACACACACACACAGACACACACACACACACACACACACAGACACACACACAGACAGACACACACACACACACACACACACACACATCATTTATTTTTACTCCTGATAAACTGAATTTATTTCTATTTTCACTTCCTTTAAAAAGAAAAACATGAACAGCCTGAATGTTTGAACCTGACTGTCTGAACATAATGTGTGAAAATCAAAATAAACAGATCTTTAAAAAAGAAAAAGAAATCATTTCTGCAACAACATTTTGGTTTGTTTGGACGTCACGCTCCACTCTTAAAGATGAACCTGATGCCTGCATGGTTCAACCAAACAATGACACAACCTGGTTCAGTGCTGACATTTCACACTAACTTAAGACACAACGTGCACAGAGCTGCTGCAGCAGGCCTCAGGGCTGCAGCATGAAAGTGACTCTGCCACAGACTTGTAAGACAGTTAGTGAGAAGGTATCCTGCTGCAGAGATGCTGGTCCTAAACGCCAAAACATCTCAACCCTCATATGGAAAAGATGTGGGATAAAATGTGTGCATGCATGTGTGTGTGTGTGTGTGTGTGGATGAGGGATTACCTGTTGACTAAAAAGTAGTTGAGTATCAGACAGAGCACTGAGGGCACCGTGGAGGCGATGGTGAGATAGCTTTCAAAGTAATCCTGTGAAGAGTCAGAGAAAAGACAAACAGGCTCAGAATAAAAACTCAAGTTCTTGAAATAACCACACACACACTTAGAGGAAGTGAAAGGAGAGAGGAGATTCCCTCTTCTGTTTGCTTTTCTCTTGTGGTTAAATAAATCCAGCTTTAATGAACGAGTGAAACGTTTACAGTCCGTCTGAAGAGGAAGATCGACTGGCTTTATCGACCTGACTTAACCTCTCTCTCCTCTTCACCTCAGCTGCCCCTCACAGGCTGCGTCCTGGTCTCTCTGAATGTGTTGGAATTGATTCCTGTCAGATGTGAAGGACAGTCAGTCCTCACATCACTGACAGGACCGTCACAGCTCCATGAGGAGGATGCACAGAGACACAGAGGAGCACCTTCCTGTGAGCAGACAGAAGATGTGTGTGTGTGTGTGTGTGTGTGTGTGTGTCCCTCTGACTCACGCTGAGGTCTGAACGCTGCTCCTGGTCGCTGCTCTCTTTAGTGTTGTTGCTCAGTTTGTAGAGCCAGTAGTGTTTGGCGGTGATGAAGAAGTTCCAGGGCAGCAGCGAGCCGATCCCCATCAGGAAGAAGATGATGTAGACCAGACAGTACGAGTCCTCTGGACTGTAGCGGACTGCCAGAGGCACGGACGAGTGTTTGGGGAGGAGGGACGCGGACGGACTCGTGTCCTCGCTGTCCTCATCCTCGGACGCGTGGTGGTGGTTCCCGATGACAGACGGGATGTAGGCTGAGTTCAGACTGGGCTGCATGGACTCTGTGGGGTCCATGTTCACAGACAGGATGCAGGACACTCAGACGGTGAAGACAGGAGGAGGAAGAGGAGGAGGAGGGAAGAAGAGTGAGGCGTGTTAAATAGAGAGCTGTGAAAGAGAAGAAGAGGAACATGCTGTGAATAAGAAACAGGATGAAATGATATGACTGTAAGAAGCTGTGTTTGGATTAAACTCACATGTTCCCCTGCAGAGAGGAAAAGACCGGCTGAGTCCTGGAAGGCCATCGTCTGCAGAGACTTTGAGCTGCAGCTGGTAGAGATCAGCTCAGTAATCCAGATCCTGTGATGCTGCAGAGAGAGAAGTCATAATTCATTCATCAGTTAACAGCTCCAACAGTTCAATGGGAGCACTCTCAGCCCTCTCACAGTAAATGTTCCCTCCTCTGTAAAGAGCCTTGGTGTTCATTTCAACAGAGCCTTCAAATTTGGAAAACAAATCTCTTCTGTGGTTCAGTCCAGCTTCTTCCAGCTGAGACTCATAGCTAAGGTGAAGGCCTATCTCCCTCCCAAGGATTTAGAGAGAGTGGTGCATGCCTTTATAACTTCTAGGCTTGACTACTGTAACTCTTTGTATGTGGGCTTAGACATGTCGTCTATTCAGCGCCTGCAGCTTGTTCAAAATGCTGCTGCTCGCCTCCTGACTGGCAGGAAGCAGAGGGAGCACATCACACCTGTGCTGCATGCTCTCCACCGGCTCCCAGTCCGTCACAGGATTGATTTTAAGATTGCACTTTTAACTTACAAGGCCCTAAATGGATTGGCACCATCCTACTTGGATGATCTACACTGAGGTCAACAAACCAGCTGCTCCTGGATGTGCCTAAAAGTCACCTTAAAACCCAGGGGGGGGGACCGAGCCTTTGCAGCAGCGGCCCCCCAAGCTCTGGAACGGCTTACCACTCCAATTAAGATTGGCCCCCCTCTGATGAGTGTTTAAATCTTTGTTGAAGACACATCTCTTCTCTTTGGCCTTCTCCTCGTGAGGAGGACAGTAATATCCTGATATGTTGTTTATTGTTGTCTTCATGTACTTTTTACCTTGTAAAGCACTTTGGGCCAACACTGGTTGTTTTTAAATGTGCTGTATAAATAAAGTTGACTTGATTCTGCTTACATTTACTAATATTACTCTAAGTTTATCTCTTTATAAACACACATGTTCATGCACACACATGCTCTTCTGTTGTGAACTTGCAGAACTTTTGATTTGTCACATCTAAGAGGAAATCAAACGTCTGCATGTCTCTGATGTGTCGCTCTGAAATCAAAGGTTGTGTCCTGCAAGAGGACAAAACTTTTCCCAAGATGAAGCCACTCTCTCTCTTCTTCATGAGAAACCTCCCATCCTACACGGCAGAGGAGCCTCTGTGTGGTTAGACTGTATTAAGGACTTGAGGTCCACCTGACCCTTAAAGTGAGAAGTCAACCTGCGCCTCTCTTTGTCTGCTTTAGTTTTATTTTGTGTTGTTTGTTAATCTTTCTTTGTGTTACCTTTCCTCTTCTTTCTCCCCTCTCTTACTCCAAACAGAGTCTCTGTCTCTGCACAGATGAAAGGTAATCATTTCAAGGTGACATGAGTTAGAGAAGAACTCCTGATGATTCAGATGATGAGGAATGTAACATGAACATATTGAACTGTCCTCTCTGTCTCATCAGGGACTTCACGATGTGGCAGCAGCGTGCAGAAACCAGTAAACAGAGTCACGGCTTTGCATTTCACACAAACACTGAGAGTGTTTATCTGCTGACGGACCAGGGAGGCCTGCAGAATGCAAGACCGCTACCTATCCTGGACTAAGTCTCCTGCCTGCTTCACAGCACTCTGGACAATCTGAGGAGCAAGGAGCATCCTCCTCCCCCCTTCAAATAAAACCCAGGAACACAGGAGGTCTTTCTTCCCTCGGTCAGGCTCTGTAACGTGTCTTCACGTGTCACACACACACAGACATGAACCACTTCGCCTTTCTTACATCTGCTGGTTTATTTTAAAACATCTATTTATAGGTATGTCTGTTAGGATGTGCTACTTCACATTAAAAACTGCACACTTAATTTAAATATCATTGTTACTGTGATACGAGCATTCACAACAAACACTTCTTTAATGTCTGAATTAATGTAATAAATCAATCAATGCTTTCTCCCTCAGCATGTCAACATTTACCTGTTGGATGGAGAATAATGACAATGCTTTAACACACTGCTTTAATAGTTGAACTATCAGATACTCTCAGATGAACTGGGACCAGTTTAGTGTTTTATTCTGGATTCAGGAGAAACATGCTGCAAACATAGATATCATGCAGATGTGCAGAACAGCAGGAGACATAAAATCTGTGATATATAGCTTAAATGCACTTTATAATTCTTGTTGATCATTATAACGTTATTGCAGATTGTCATGTATTGTTCTTGCACAATGTTCGAACTGCAACTGTTATTGTTTTTAGTTTGTATTTGAGTCCTGTCTCTTTTTGTTTTGTTACTCTAAAGTTAGTCATAAACTGTTATTACAGTCTGATTTATATGAGGATTAATAACACACTCTAATGAAGAAGGAGCAGTCTGGACACTAACTATGATAGTATACTGTATCTGCACAGTATTGCAACCTGAAGGATATTGAGTTGTGATATTCTCTAATCCTTGCTCTTTGAGGATTCTACTTCTGGTCATCCATTTATTTGCAGACTCTACTTCAATGAATGGACTGATACAGTTGCACACCTTATCTCAGTGTTTGTTTGTTTGTTTGTTTTGTTTTCTTATCATAATTCACTTTTTTTTTTATTGTTTTCAAGAAAGTTCAAAATTCAGGAAGAAATAAAATAATACAGAAAACAAATAAGTTTCACATAAAAAGTAGTAATAAGGCCAAGGACAAAAGAAAGACATAATGATACCAAACAAACAGAAATAAAAACAAAAACAAATAAATAAATTAAATAAACAACAAGCTCATTACTCACTGGGAAAGTTTTGTTTTCTATCTTTTTTTTTGTTTCTTTTAAATGTATGTTGTTATAAATATATAAAAATGTTTATAAATAAAATATTTAAAAAATAATAATAATGCCCTCTATTACTATTTTATTTCTAACTTTTGTATTTTGTTCTTTTTAAATATTAAACTATTTATTTTATTGTATTTTCACAATATATTTTTTCTCTTCTCTATTTATCAATTTTTTATTTTAAATTATTATTATTATTTATTATTCTTAACTTATTCATTCACTTATCTGTTTATTTTTGTTCACATTGATCTTCTCTATATGATGTGTAAAAATTAAAATAAACACATCTGGAAAAAAGCAACATTTTTAGGATATGATAAGATACACAATTTGTCTGTGACTGAAGTGCGCATGCTCCACTGCCTTCACAACAGTGCTGATAAACAAAAACACTACACACACACACACACACACACACACACACACACACACACACACACACACACACACACACACACACACACACACCAAAGGAAACCTCCATCCATCCATCACTCTGATTTAATGACACTCAGCAGTCACACCTGCACGTGCTCTCACTTCTCTGTTCCTCTGATATAAACAGACTCTCAGTCTGTCACGTGCTCTTCTTCTTAAAGGAGGTAAGGAAAGGAGAGACTGACATGAAGGAAAGGAGAGACTGACATGAAGGAAAGGAGAGACTGACATGAAGGAAAGGAGAGACTGACATGAAGGAAAGGAGAGACTAACATGAAGGAAAGGAGAGACTGACATGAAGGAAAGGAGAGACTGACATGAAGGAAAGGGGAGACTGACATGAAGGAAAGGAGAGACTAACATGAAGGAAAGGAGAGACTAACATGAAGGAAAGGAGAGACTGACATGAAGGAAAGGAGAGACTAACATGAAGGAAAGGAGAGACTAACATGAAGGAAAGGAGAGACTGACATGAAGGAAAGGAGAGACTGACATGAAGGAAAGGAGAGACTGACATGAAGGAAAGGAGAGACTGACATGAAGGAAAGGAGAGACTGACATGAAGGAAAGGAGAGACTAACATGAAGGAAAGGAGAGACTAACATGAAGGAAAGGAGAGACTGACATGAAGGAAAGGAGAGACTGACATGAAGGAAAGGAGAGACTAACATGAAGGAAAGGAGAGACTGACATGAAGGAAAGGAGAGACTGACATGAAGGAAAGGAGAGACTAACATGAAGGAAAGGAGAGACTGACATGAAGGAAAGGAGAGACTAACATGAAGGAAAGGAGAGACTAACATGAAGGAAAGGAGAGACTGACATGAAGGAAAGGAGAGACTGACATGAAGGAAAGGAGAGACTAACATGAAGGAAAGGAGAGACTGACATGAAGGAAAGGAGAGACTGACATGAAGGAAAGGAGAGACTGACATGAAGGAAAGGAGAGACTGACATGAAGGAAAGGAGAGACTAACATGAAGGAAAGGAGAGACTGACATGAAGGAAAGGAGAGACTGACATGAAGGAAAGGAGAGACTAACATGAAGGAAAGGAGAGACTGACATGAAGGAAAGGAGAGACTAACATGAAGGAAAGGAGAGACTGACATGAAGGAAAGGAGAGACTAACATGAAGGAAAGGAGAGACTGACATGAAGGAAAGGAGAGACTGACATGAAAGAAAGGAGAGACTGACATGAAGGAAAGGAGAGACTAACATGAAGGAAAGGAGAGACTGACATGAAGGAAAGGAGAGACTGACATGAAGGAAAGGAGAGACTAACATGAAGGAAAGGAGAGACTGACATGAAGGAAAGGAGAGACTAACATGAAGGAAAGGAGAGACTGACATGAAGGAAAGGAGAGACTGACATGAAGGAAAGGAGAGACTGACATGAAGGAAAGGAGAGACTGACATGAAGGAAAGGAGAGACTAACATGAAGGAAAGGAGAGACTGACATGAAGGAAAGGAGAGACTGACATGAAGGAAAGGAGAGACTGACATGAAGGAAAGGAGAGACTAACATGACAGAACAAAGCTGAGCTTGCATCTTAAAGCGTCATGTGTGCTCCTAATGAGGAACCAGTGTTCACATGATGCTTACTCAATAAAAGAGATTACACAGACTTCAATGAGAGGGACTAATCCCTGCAGCATGGCTCTGATCCCCCCACACAGGACTAAAGTTTAGTGCTTATAATATTAATAAATCACTCTTCATATTCTCTCTGTTTTAAGATATGAAAGTGAAGCTGTGTTACATCAGAGAGGACACAACTGTACAAACAGTCAACCGGAACACTAACATGAGAGGCTGTGAAGCTGTAAACTGTCCTTAAATCGACCTAACACAGATTATAACTCTGACCTGTGAGAAATCAAAGTCTCATTATGTGGAGTGTAAACTCACCTCAGTGTTGGAGTCTCTCTGGTTGTTGCTTCAGTGTTTTCTAAAAGTGTCAGACTGACACAGAAATCCATTTCACAGCAAACTGCACTTCCGGTCAGCTGACCCGCAGCCTTCTTCATGTTGCGTTCATGTACTTCTCAGACGCTCGGAATTCTGAAGATGTTTCCAAGACCTACCTACCTTACTGTTTGTAGCATTTCTAGCTGCTGTATTTTCTGTTTGTAGCATTTTCAGTTGTTGTATCTTACATTTGTAGCATATTCAGTTGTTGTATTTCATGTCTGTAGCATGTTTCTGTTTTTTGTATTTTATTTCTATATAGCATTCACAGTTTTTCTTTGTAATGTTTGTAGAATTTTTAGTTTTGTATTTTATGTATATTTTGTATGTTATGTTTGTTTTATATGGACCCCAGGAAGAGTAGCTGCTGTGTTAGTGGCAGCTAATGGGGATCTGAATAAAGAATAAGAATAAGACATTAGGTCATGAAGTGTTAATCATTCTTTAATGTGACAAAACGGGTACATTTAATTTATAGTTTATAATGTACAGTGTAACTACATGCAGAAGTGTCTTTTTTTTAGCTTTATGCCAAAAAACATATACATATTTGACAAATTAGATACAAAACAAACAGATTTGATTTGGTGTTTTGTTTGTTTGTTGGTACTTAATAAGACAGACATTCTGTTAACTCTGCAGGCCAAATATCTACATTTTCCAAACATTCCCATTTTTTTGTTTCTACTTGTGAAAGCATTCATGTGAGCTTTCCCAGTGAGTTATACGTTCTCCGATTATTCTGACACCACGTGAAAGCACCACCAGAAGCATCAACAACACCACTTCCGCCATACATCCCTGAAAATAAAAACCAAAACTTATTGATCAATATTACAAGTTATGTATATTTCATGTTAAGTAATGATAACTAATAATGTGAAACCTATATTTAGGACATCATATCAATCGTTACACCATTAAAAGAGTACGTAATAGTTGAAAGTTTACAGTTACAGAAATCATGCTGCATAAATTTGCCTTTTCACAGTTATAAAATATATTTATCTCATAAAATCACACTGAAGCTGTTTGTACACAACACATTTATTTAAACTCTAAAGCATTCAAAACAGATATATTGGAAATATTTCCTTTAAATATTATTTAAAGCTGCTGTGAGGAACTTTGGATTTATATCAATTTTGGCGCCCCCTTGTGGCCAAAGTGATCCCTCTTATCTCTTGTTCTGTACATGCAAAAGCAGTGCTTTCAACAGAAACCTCACCCTGCTGGTTTTTAACAGACAGATGTATCACTCAATGTGATTATTTGCCATGAAAACAGACAAAAAAGGATGTTTCTAAAGCCAAATGTCATCATGTGGTCTGACACCTCCCCCCTCTGAGTGGTTTTAGGTATTCAAAATGAAAACAGAGAAGGTATCAGTGTTGTTGTTTATGGTTTTGTTTGCTTTTGAAGGTCATAAAGAGGCATCAGTGTCAGTTTCAGTCTGTTGCTCAGCTGGTTAAAAACTCCTCATAGTGCCTTTAAATAATATAAATAATATAAATTAATATAAAATAATACTAAACTATTTAAATAATATAACTTAATATAAAATATATAATATACACTTCTAAAATTAATATTTAAATATGATTTAAATAATATATATAATAATATTTCTGAACGCCACATTGGAAGGATTTCACCTGCTGTGGGCGGACAGGATACAGGAGAGCCAGACTGAACTAACTGGGGAAGAAGACCAGCTCAGTCCTGGACCCTGTGGAGGTGGTGGCTGACAGGAGGATTATGGTCAAGCTGTCGTCTCTGATGGACATTTCTTTCCTTTATATATTCTTGTTAAATTCTTGTTCTGTACACCTTCTTGTTTGCTGCTGGAGATCCATGAATTTCCTCTTTGCTGGATGAATAAAGGAGGATCTTATCTGATCTTTTAAAACACAATATAACCCACTTTGATTATGCAGTGCCTTATAAAGTTATTAATCAAATCTACCAGTAGAGGGCACTATAGGACAGCATATCCAGTAGAGCTTCACTGCACCTCCCTGAGATATGAAAACTACCATTAAAAGACAATAAATACACACAGACTGTCCCCTCCTGTGGAACATGTCACCAGGTGAGTGTATGTTTGACTGGACTCCAGTCAAACATACACTCACCTGAAAACCTATTCTCTCCACTTATCTCAGATAAGTGGAGAGAAGTGGATTTCACAACCTATCCTTTGATTTTTGAATAATCTCACAAGCCCCTCCTTACCATCTCAAGTAGAGTCGGATGGCGTGTCTGTGGCGTGTCTTGATACCCTCCTCTACCACCCCTCCCTCTCCTGCCTCCTCTCCCCCCTCTTCCTCTTCTGTTGTGAGGTGTGTGAGCGGCACAGTCAGACTGGGAGGCTTTGGAAGTTTCTGTTCTTGGTGAAAATGTGTCCTGGCCTCTTGAGGGAGCTCCGTTCTGGGAGTTTGGCGGTATTGTGTTTTCTTGCACGAGGTCCTTGGCTCTTTGGATGGGGATGGCTAAATCAGAAGGAATAATGATCATGAAATCAAAGCTCATAAATAATGGCAACTATCATTGTTTAAATGTGACTTCTGAACTGGTTCTTCGTCACTTTCACTCTCAGTAATAGAGCCGTAGTTGGCCATCAGGGATCCCAGAGCTGAACTCATCTGTTTAGGCGCCACACCCACCCCGCCTGTCCTTGACTGCACAGCTGGGTCCTCTCTGTCAGAATCTGGAAGCACATGACAAGTAAGCATGGAATACAGACAATATCAAAAGGGTGACACAGAAGAAGTCAAAAGAAGTCGCTCACCGTGGTCGCCAGTAGCCAGCGCTCCAAGTGGATCCCCCTCCCTCTTCGGCTGGGTGAGGGGTGGAGGCCTCTCTGTATTGCTGTTGTCCTGTGGATGAGGGCCTCTGTGGTGTTGCCCATGGAAGCCTCTGTTCCCTCAGCCGCGTCCTCTACCCCTCCCTCGTCACCACCCAGGAATCAGACTCCAGCTCTATTAACCAGTCCTCCTCTTCAGCCGAATAATATATAGAGTCATCTGAATCCGAGTCGTCTGATGATGAGTGACTGGGGAGGGAAATTGTTTCTATTGTAATGACCTCGGAACGACAGGAAAAAGAAGATGTAGAATAGTTTAAGTATCTATAATCAGCTTTTAGGTCATTGTCGCCAATTATTGACTTCATCCAATAGGGGTGGGTGCGCTCTTTGAAATCACTGCTGAAGGATGAGTATGTGCCTTTGATATCAATCAATCAATCAATCAATCTTTATTTGTATCGCGCCAAATCACAACAAACGTTATCTCAAGACGCTTTTACAAACATAGGAGGTCTAGACCACTCTATGTCAAATTATGAACAGAGACCCAACACCAAGACAGGGTAAGACTCAGTCTGACCCCACCTTAATCCACCATGAGCATTGCACATCGCAGTATTTAGATAGTTACAGTGGTGAGGAAAAACTTCCTTTTAACAGGCAGAAACCTCCAGCAGGACCAGACTCATGTTAGACAGCCATCATGCCTCGACCGAGTTGGGTCTGGAAAGACAGATAGAGGGGAGTAAGAGAGAGAGGTGATAGTGATGAGACGAGTCGTAGAAGCTGTTGCCGCTGGAGTCCAGATCGTCCGCAGCAGGAGGACGTCTACGGCAGCTCAGAGGAATCTACGAGACAAGGGAGCTCAGGGACTCCAGAAAGGTCTATGGTTAGTAACTTTAATGGGACAGGAAGAGTAAAAGTAAGTGATGAGGGGGTTGGGGGGAAGAAGGTGAGCTAGGATCCCAGTGTGTCAGTGTGCCAGTTCCCCCGGCAGTCTAGGCCTATAGCAGCATGACAAAAGCTGGTCCAAGCCTGATCCAGCTCTAACTATAAGCTTTATCAAAAAGGAAAGTTTTAAGTCTACTCTTAAAAGTGGAGAGGGTGTCTGCCTCCCGGACCCTGACTGGTAGATGATTCCAAAGGAGAGGGGCCTACACATAGTTTTAGTCTCACGCAGAGAATAACTGCTGAAATAAGCACTGCCAGGAACAATAACAATAGTGGCTGAAGCATCTACCACTATCCCAGGTCGTCGAACTACAATTTTTTCATGATCCAGTCCAGGTTTTTTGAGTATGGGTGTGATGGCGGCAAGTTCAAAGGTGGAGGGAACAGTACCAGAGGTGAGTGAAGAGTTGATGATGTCCAGGATAATAGGACTGAGGCAGGGAAGACATGATTTGACAAGTGAGGATTGCATGGGGTCCAGGAGACCGGTGGAGAGTTTGATGTTTAAGAAATGTTTGTTGAGGTCAGAGGTTGTTATAGGTGAGAATGAGGCAAGGGTGGACAATGGGATTTGAGGGGGGGCAGGGTGCGGAGCAGGGCTAGTTATTGTTGTGGTGGAGAGCTGTTGGTGTATGTTGGCAATTTGGGATTTGAAAAAGTCCAGGAGATTATTGCACTGTTCTGTGGTAAATGACTGAGAGACCTTGTCCTTTGGATTTAGCAGTTTGTTGATGGTGGAGAAGAGAGGGCGGGGGTTTGGGGAGCCAGAGTGAATGATGTCCGAGTAGAATGCAGAGCGGGCAGAGATGAGTGCGGTTCTGTAGAGGTTGGTGTGATCTGAGAGAGCTTGCTTGTGAACTGTGAGACCGGTTTTCCTAAGTGTCATTGAAAATAAAAAAAAAAGGGTTTGAAAGTATAAAGATCAACAAAATAAGGTTTATTAATATCCATCCGTGAGATTTCATATAACAGCAGCAGGGTTCTCCCATACTTGGTCATCATAAATATTGGAGGTATCTGTGGTTGAGCTGTGGCAGTCTCTTGTAGTCGTCTCTTCAGCGTTCAGCACTCACTCACTGCCGAGGCCACATAGTCTTTTGATGGTTCTGTGCATACTTGATCACTCTGCAAACTTTGGTCCTGCCAGCTTTGTGTCATCTGGTTACTTGTGTCTACATCCTCCTGATCACCAGTGTCTGCTTTCTCTGATGGATTTTCATGCCTCCGTTCTTGCTCTCCATTTTGGATCGCTGGTGACGCTTTGTCTTTTCTATCCTCCTCTGTCGTTTTGCTTTCCAGGCCGAAGAAGTTCGGACAACGTAGCGCACGCACTGCAGGAGCACATTCCTCTCGTGGCGGACATCTTGGGCCAGTAACTGAACAGAGGGAAGGCAAAAAAAGAGGGAGAGTGGAAACCTGCAGGTACACAGCTGTCTGAAACCCTGCGAGCAGACAGGATTGGACTAAACTGATCATTATCGAGTGAATCACTGCCCAAATGTTGAGCTTATCCAAGACACAGCTGCTCGACGGCTGCTTCCCCCTGGCAACAGCGGATCTAATTGTGCAGAAAAATCTACACAAGAAATACACTCCAGTGTTTTTGTTCTTCTATTATGATTAAATATGGACTTCTCGCTCTTACTCTGCAGATTCTAGATTTATAGACATCTGTAGGAGTCTCTCTTAAAGCTTGTCTTTAATTTATGGGATCCAAAGTGTTGTGATGTAAACTTTGTATTCTAGAACTCTCACTTTATATATCCTCATGTGTCTGTTCGGGTGAGCTCGTGTGAACATCCTGGATATGTCTCACATTCAGCTCATCCCAAAATATCTTCACTACTTCAAATCTTGTTCTCATATCTAACTTATTCACTGTAAGGTAAAAAGGAGCGAGCATGCACTCAGCTGCTATATGGCTCTAACACTTTACGTATTATTAAAAGGTTCAATTAACTCATGCACTGAAGGGTGGCACATCAGTCCTTAATTAGCAGTGCATTTAATGAAACAGGTGCAAGGAGGTGCCTGCTGTTAAAAGCACTGCAGTGCATGCTCACCCCGGATGACTCCATGGGATATTTATTCTCAGAGTCTAATCTGATGAATCCTGACACTTCCTGCACTCATAAAAACAAAGAAGGTAAGAATGCTCCATGTAACCCGGAGTCAATCCATGAAGGACACGATTAGTGTCTCTAAAACATTGTTCATTTGAAAGCCGGACAGCATGCCAGTTAAAAGCTTTTAAAGCTAAATGGACCTAAAGGGAATTTTCCAATGAGGTGTGAGGGTGAGGGAGGTAGTGTCTCTGTGTTGGAGGGTTTAACTGATGAAAACAAAAGAGGAATTCACTGCTGGGTTCGTCCTGTGAAGGTGATCCAGAATAACCACAAAGCACACCATTCTGTTAAACTAAGAAATATAATTTATTGCATAAAAATTATATTTAGTTACAGGTAAGAAGGCTAGACGTTTATTTACAATTTGTACTTTACAGACATAAAATAATGTCACTGAATCCATTTTGTTTTTTGTAAAAATGTCTCTTTTGAACAAAGGCAAAGTTTTCCTCTGAATCCAGTCCAGCTCCAGAGTAAAGGATCCCGAGCGATGGCCAAAGATCCAACAGACACTCGAGAAGTCTGGACAGACAAACACTGAAGTCTACAGCTAGCCAGTCTCTGTAATGAGAAAAGAGTCCTGCAGTAATCAGGGGTCCAAAGAACTGAACTGGCCGTGTTCAGAGATTTCCTCCTGGGCAAAGACCTGCTGGGCGTGAGTTCATGAAGCTTCTCACCACTTCTTCTCTTTTTCTCCAAAATGTGCTTTTCCTTGTTCAGTGATCCATTTCTTCTGATCCAGATGCGGATTGGCCACACGTACCCCCATCACCCCACACTCTGAAACCACTTTGGGATACAAAATCAAAACCCTGTCGATGCCCTGATCTGAAAAAATAGAATTACTCTTCCAGGAAACAAAAGAAGTCAAAATGCTTCGCTTTTCTTTTGTACTTGCATAGCACTTACAAAGAGAGATGACAGATCCTGAGCGTGCACACACTGCATGTGCACGCCCACCTGCCCACACATATTCAACTCTCTCACACACACACACACACACACACACACACACACACACACACTTACAGTATGTCTCAGTTCATTCACACAAACAGTGACATGACTCACTGCTGAGGAGGGAGGAGGGATACTGCCTGTGTTTTGGTTTTTGTGGTTTCAAAGATACGAACACTTTTTTTTGCTTTAAGGGAGAAAAAATAATGACAGAAATGAAAATAATGACAAAGTCACAGATGACAGCATTTCAATTCCAGTGTAACAATAACTGACAGGACAATATTGATAATGTGGAGTAGCTTGAGGACCCTGACCACAAAGCAGGCGACTCAGTATGAAATTAAGAAGAGAGGGTGATGGATGGAGTGATGGACGCAGAGATGAGAGCTGCACAGAGAATAAACTGGAACATAATACAGTTAGTGTTGAGGTACATTTTACACTCCCTTTCTGCTGATTTGATTTATGCCTCCATCGTCTGAACTATTCAGGGAGATTCATCTTTGAAGAGCGACCCTCTGTTACAGCAGAAAGATTCATTAACCTCTAATCATGGTCACACACACAGAACTCAACAACATGACTGTTAGTCACAAAAACAGAGACGTCCACTGAGGGGTGCACCACCAAGCTAGTTTGACTCATCCTGCGTTTCTTAAAAGGAACTTTTACGTGTGTTTTTCCAGAGTAGACTACATTTCCCATGAGCACCGTCACCCTCTGTGGTAAAGATGTGGCTCTGTTGTTGTGGAAGCTAATGCATGAATACAGGTACAATATCTTAAAGGTGCTGTGAGGAGTTTTCATCTTGTGTCGATTATGGCGACCCCTTTGGACAAAATTGGGAGTGCTGACCTGGGATGAAAACTGCATTTCCCATGAGCACTATCACACGTGTGGTAAAGATGCATCTCTTACCAAAGTGTGTGTTTGCTGTGGAAGCAAATTAACGAATGCAGATGTTACCTCTCTTTGTTTAAGACAGACTTTTAGCGTGATGCAGAGTCAACAACTAACCGGTTATACGTTTTTTCCATTGCTAGGCGCCGTGTGAGTGTGTGCTTGTTGCAGCAGCTCTCTCTTGGTTGTTCTTCTATCTGTTTAGTTCTCTTTGTATTTGGAGCCTGTCAGGACTTTTAAGGACTCATTTGTTGGCCATGGACACCAAACTGACTACGTCTGCAGGGGTGTTTTAACTGTTTCTGTTCCTGTGTGTGTCCGGAGATCCTGCGTGTAACCATGGTAACATTGTTTACATACGAGATCAGCTGTTAGCATCCAGTAGCATGTCCATGCTTAAGGATGCTAGGCCCGATGTTCCCTGCGAGCTGAGGAGAAGGAGGCGAGGACGACGTGCTGGTACTGAGGTGCAAGCTAAAGAGAACATGGACCTGTCCTTCCACCCACCGTTATGGGGAATGTAAGATCTATCTATGATAAGGTGGACCAGCTAACCCAGCACCAGAGTAGCATCATGCTAACAGAGCTAACACCGGACACCAACGCCACATTGGAAGGATTTCACCTGCTGTGGGCGGACAGGATACAGGAGAGCCAGACTGAACTAACTGGGGAAGAAGGCCAGCTCAGTCCTGGACCCTGTGGAGGTGGTGGCTGACAGGAGGATTATAAACTAGCTGTCGTCTCTGATGAACATTTCTTCCCTTGTTAAATTCTTATCTTTAATTGGAGAGAAGTTCGACGAAATTTCATTGTACTTGTACAACGACAATAAAGCTGATTCTGATTCTGAACTCTTTTAGCTAGCAGAGCTCTGGTTGTAGAGTTCCTCCATCTGTTTGATAATCCTGCTCCAGAATCAGACGTGAGGACGAATCATTATAAATGATCTAAAGAAGAGAAACTCCTCCTGCTTGATCATTTACTCTCACTGACAAACATTAGCAGCTGAGCTCTGAACACAGACGCTGAAATGAAGAACTCTTGAGTGTCGTGAAGATGCATCGGTATAAAAGTGAGACTTTTCTCAAATCAGTGACAAACTCCTCACAGCACCTTTAATGAACTCGAGCTTGAGAATCCTTGAACATCAACAGGTGTAACATCACCTCTTTGGGTTAACAGGCGTTCTGCTGCAGGCACACCGTGCTGCAAATAACAGGAGGTGTTAAACGAATCATTTGACGTGTTCTCAGAACAAAGGGGAATCATTGTGCCGCTGTTAAAATGAGCAATGAAGTTATTACTCCCCAAAAACAGAGAGAGAGAGGAACGCTGCAGAGAACTTTATGAATATTTTGTGAATTAATACGAGGGTTTTACTGCTGATGCGCTCTCACAGCCTCCATTTGTTTCATATGGGACAACTGCTCACAGTGGAGCTCTTAAAGCTTTAACATAATGCAGCAGTAAAGTCAGGATTCTATCACATCATGAGGAAGAGGAAGAAATGACTTCAGTTTCCTCTGACGGTCTCAAACCCTGAAGCAAACAGGGAACAATGAGAGTGAATGCATGTAGAATTATGGGATGCAATGCTACACTTTGTGCTACTCCAACTGAATTCATCTTGTTGCATCTGTTGCTAAAGACACAGCTTAATAAGTCGTCTCCTAACATATTCTGTCTGCTCAGACTCTGCGTCGCTCTCAGAGGATTTCATCAGGGTGAGAATTAGTTAAAGGATGATGCTTCACTCCAGATTTAAATCTGAGACTCTGCAGAAATCTCCGTCCAGGACAGGTGAGGTGTGCAGCGTGAGTTTAGGATCTCACCAGGTAGAAAGACTCAAACTCTGGCTTTAAGCTGAGCACATAATCTGGCTTCATGGTACACCCCTCAGAAATAAAACACAGCAGCTGAGAAGTCAAGCAGAGATGACAGAACAGGTTCTATGTGATCCTTAAACAGCAATGACAGTGAAAAAAACAAGAATCCACAAATATGGATAATAACTTAAAGAGCGTTCCCCAAAGGAAACTTTTAAGGGATGAGTGGAAAGCTCTCCTGCAGTTTGTTCTGGACAGATCAGAGGAGGAGTGTGGCAGAGCGACAGAGGAACGCGAGGAGAGATGAAAGAGAAACACCCCTGTGAGTTGCAATGATATGCCAAGGCTTTGAGGCATTTGTTGGTACAATATAAAGAGTCAATCGGTCTAGTTCTCCGCCAAATCTTCAGCGGACTTCACAAGACGTCCGCCTACATCGCAGCAGAGAGGCAGCGTTGTTTTCCTTTCAGCCTGCAGCGATCCGCTCCGGCCCTCAAACTTCGAGGGTTTCAGTCCTCACCGTAAGGTTTGTTGACGGTTGGAAAAGAAATCCAAGCCCGAGTGATGTAGAGCCAATACATGAGCCGTTTAGTGAGTGTGTGTTGGAGTGCGTCTGTAGCCTGAGGAGGTTGCAGACAGACCGGTGCTGCCTGTCAGTCGCTGCAAACAAAAAGCCTCTGCCGTGAGGTGAGATGGTTTTCAATCATGCGCTTTCATGCTGCTACCGAACACGGGTAATCCCATGTTAGCGTTTGTGTTGTTGTGTGGTCGTGGTTGTGTGTCTTCTTGTGTTGAATACATGGATGGTTGTGTTTGTCCCGGAGCTGTATCATAGATATATACAACAGGAGTGTAATTTTCAATCTTCCACGAGGACAGTCAACGTCAGCGCTGACAGATTACTTAACACCCATTTTACGCCTTCGTACCCTCAGATTGCTTTCACATCTCACAGATGCTACATTGAGGATTCCAGCTGAATCAGGTTAGCAGTTATCCTTGGATGGCCCACGTGGGAATAGGTTATGGTCGGTGTGTAGCTACAGAGGCTGATCTGGGGGGGGGTTAGATGAGGCAGAGGTAATGCAGTTCATGTGGAGGAGACAAAATGCTCTGAATCGTGCCGGGGTGTGCATATTCTCACGTTCATCATGGCGGCGGCGGCGTGGAGAGAGAGAGAGGGAAAAACAAAGAAAAAAAGAAAAAGAAAAGTCTTGCTTTTCGCTCTCGCTCCTTGACCAATCAACAGTCCCCATCTGTTGTCATGACAACAAGCACCTCGCTTTTGCCCATCTCTTCCAGCGCGGTCGCCAGAGAGACCAGGTCCGCGTCGGCTTGGTGACAAGCTTCCCATAAGTCCAGCAGAACACCTGTGGGGCTCGGCTTGGTCGCAAAGTAGTTCAAGTACCTGAGGAGAGGAAGAGGAGAGTGTGAGGAGTGAGGAGAGGAAGAGGAGGGCAAGGAGTGAGGAGAGGAAGAGGAGAGTGTGAGGTGTGAGGAGAGGAAGAGGAGGGCAAGGAGTGAGGAGAGGAAGAGGAGAGTGTGAGGTGTGAGGAGAGGAAGAGGAGAGGAGGAGGAGAGCGAGGTATGAGGAGATGAACAGCAGAGCGAGGTGTGAGGAAGAGGAAGAGGAAGAGTAGAGGAAAACGAGAGCGAGGCGTGAGGAAGAGGAGAAGAAGAGGAGAGCGAGGTATGAGGAGATGAAGAGCAGAGCGAGGTGTGAGGAAGAGGAGAGGAAAACGAGAGTGAGGCGTGAGGAAGAGGAGATGAAGAGGAGAGCGAGGCATGAGGAGAGGAAGAGCAGAGCGAGGCATGAGGAGAGGAAGAGGAGAGCGAGGCATGAGGAGAGGAAGAGCAGAGCGAGGAGTGAGGAGAGGAAGAGGAGAGGAAGAGCAGAGCGAGGAGTGAAGAGAAGAAGAGCAGAGCGAGGAGTGAGGAGAGGAAGAGGAGAGTGAGGCATGAGGAGAGGAAGAGGAGAGGAAGAGGAGAGCGAGGCATGAGGAGAGGAAGAGCAGAGTGAGGCATGAGGAGAGGAAGAGGAGAGGAAGAGGAGAGCGAGGCATGAGGAAGAACATAAAGAAGAACATGATGG
>NC_048275.1:890416-927726 GCF_009762535.1 Notolabrus celidotus
CTTGTCACCATTACCTCCTGAATATCCGTGTGCAGCTGGAATATCTGTCCCTCCCCTTCCACCTGTCGCACACAGATCTTACAGCTGAGCTGAGACACAGCCAGGCTGCCTCTCTCCAGGCTGAAGGTGCAGTGCAGGGGTCTCTGGCTGCCGCTCCAGATGTGATAGAAGGGGATCTCCTACAAACAAAGACAAACGATGCTGTCAACAAACACCAAAGATCTCTGCGCTGTGATTTAAGTGGTTTTGCCCTGAGCCTGGTAATCAGGGAGGATCTGGAACACAGTTAACCCTGACTGGGAAAGCTACAGAGCCTCTTTATATACTGGGAACTTCCAATAACTGGCCCCCCCACTGTGTGTCAGAGGGTGAATTATTTCTGAGGCCCACTGTTCATGAATTAAGACCACTATCAGATCCTCTGTTTGTTTCTTCAGAGAGGGTTTGGACTGCAATCTCAGTGCAGCTGCTGCAAGAGAGAGCAGAGTCTGAATGTTTACAGCAGCAGAAAATAAAGTCTGCAAGCTGTGTTTCCTAAAAAACCTTCTGCTTCATCTCTCAAGTCAGAGATTTTTATATGAGAGTCATTTTTAAAGCCAGACTGGATTCAACAAAGATCTTCTTGGTTGGTGTTGTTCTAAGTTCTAAGTGTCTCACCTGATACTTTGCTAGTAGTTTGCTCCTCCAGTGAGTGTGAGGGATGTCGTGGATGGACAGGCGCAGGTTGTGGTAGCTGTCTTTGAAGAGCAGCGGCTTGGGATCCTCCAGCAGAACCCCGCCTAGACTCCTCTCCAGGTCCAGCACCTCCTGCAGGGAGGCAGAAAGAAGACCAGGATTACAGCGGATCTGTCTTTATTACAGATTTTAAAACTGAGGAATCAAACCGTGCATTCTATGAGTTTGCATCTCCAAATTGGAAATGTGTGAGAGATGAGAGTGCAGAAGCTGTTTGAACTTTAAGAGCCAGAAATCATGTAAAGGGATGCCAGTAAACTGCAAACAGCTCGCTGGTGTTTACCACCCCGCCTGCTCTCTGAAAACTTTAGACTAAAAGGGACTAAACTGATCCACTAAGGTGGGTCCAACTTTGTCTGGAAGGAGCTCTCTCTCTTCATGTGTGTGTATTGTAATGTTCTATTTTAGGTCAGCTCTTCTGGCGGGTGGAGAAGATTCAATATGTTTAATCAGGATCTGATTTGGATGAGTGGGACGGACCTGCAGGAGCTGAAGTTAAGAGCGAGTGGGACTCTTTAATTACCCTAGACTACATGCAAATCAGATATTAACTTTAAATGTGATGAGGTGCTGAGCTCCAGCTTGATGAGCTGTCAGCTTTTCACATCTTATTGTTTCTTTGTCTTTGCATGAACACATCCTCTGACAGATCCAAACTTTAGAGCTGTGAGTGTTGGACTGTAATGTGTCATTCATGACCAGACCAAGCTTTATTCTGTGATCTGTTCTTCACAACTATACCTCTTCTTTGCAGCTATGAACAAGTTATCAGTCATCCATTATTCATTTTCAAACAGTGTGTTCACTGCTCTGTTTTTGATATTACTGTGAAACTTCATTTAGTGGCCCAGGCTTTTATTTGGGACATGCTTCAACAGGAGAAAGACTTTCATTATGTTTTTAATCAGACTCTCAGAGATCAGCTCTCTGTTGTTGTTTTCAGGCTTTATTTCCATCTCTGAAGCGAGCACCTGTCACTCAGCGGTGCATGTTTTCATGTGTTGTTCTCATCCTGATCAACTCAGAGACCGGAACGCTCACACGCTGTGGATTAACTTGTGCACACACTCCAGCTGATCGTTACCTCTCCTCCTCATGTCACTCCAAAGGTCTCAGACGTGTGTTAAAGTTCAGCTTTGTTTCCTCACATTGTCTTAAAAATCAATGGAGAAGTTCCTCCTGCTGGTTCTTGTTGCACAAACTTGGACAGCCTGAACACATCCTGGTTTTCTCTGTGCAGCTTTGGTGACCAGTGAATGTGACGTCTGGTGTTTCAGTGTCTGTATAAAAAATCAGCTGCTTCATGCACAGACTGCCAAAAGAACAGTTCATGCATGTGGGCTTCTTATATGTGACCAGGCAAAGTAGTAGCCACAAATACAGACCCGGCCTTTAATTGAGACAGGCTTTTATTTGAACTTTGACGCTCCAACCTACAAATGCTGCTCCTGTGAGGAGTTTGAACTGTTTGTGAACAGATTGAAAATAAACACTGATGCGTCTTTATGGCTTATGAAAGTTAACGAGACCATCAGCAACAAAATCAACAACTTCTATATTTTATTTTTAAAGCCTGAAACTGCTGAGAGGGGAAGGTGACCGACCAGAAGACCAACAGCACAGAAACAGCCCTTGGAAGAGGCACGTCATGACGTCAGATTTACATGACCGCTTCTCCCAGCAGTGCTAGCTTTCCCTCACAACAACAACAATGGAGGAGAACGGCAACTCATCTCCTCGGCCGACCGCTGCTTTGCCTTGGAATCCATTAGTCTCTTTGATTTGTTCGCTGCAGTGGATTGGAGGAAACATGCTTGGTTTGTAAACGGTTTGCAGTTCTAGACCAGCAAAGAGTTGGAGCCGCTCTGGAACCGGTTTTCTCGGCTGGGAGCCGGTTCACTCGCAGTCCAAACACAAGCCTGAAACTGCCTCGGTTAAAAAGGGGTAAGAGGTGACGTTTGACTGTTTGAAGAAAGCAGGATGAGATTTTCATCTGACCATGCTACCTTGGCGCACACAGAACAAGATTGGCAAAGCTGTGAGATCATCTTTGACCACAGAGGGCGCCAAAATCAACATAAACTGAAAATCCTCACAGCAGCTTTACAGATTTAAAGGTTGATCCAATCTAACTGTCTCTTTCTCTCCAAGACTATATCGTTTAGAAAGTTAACTCCACCCAAATATCACATCTTGCTTCAGCATTGATAAATAAGAAGCACACCTTGAGTGCATGTGGGGTGTCATGGATGCAGTAGATCCGGAGGCTGTAGTCCAGGGAGAGGCAGGGGGCTCTGGGGGCGAACAGGGCGAGCTGCAGCCGTTTGCAGGCCGGCTGTGGAGGGCAGGACTGTCCCACCAAGCCGTACGTCCCCAACTGCTCCATGAGCACGTGACAGCACTCCTCCTCCAGCTGCAGGTAGCATGGAGACGACAGAGTCTCCTCTCCCACAGTCAGCACCTCCTGATGAAGACATTCAAATAAAGATGAAATGATGCCCACATCATCCAACCACAAATCAATGATCTGGTCCCGGTCAGAGGAGGCCTCACCTCCCAGGCCCCTTGGTGCGTCTGAGTCTTGAGTGTGAGGGTCCAGTCAGGCGTCGGTGTGTCGAGCTGGGCGCAGTGCGGCAAAGTAAGAACCACAGGACGGTTCAGCAGCATACCAGACGGGCCACAGCTCACCACAGGACTCAACACGGTCTGACTGCCTTCTGAGGGAAGCCTGGAAATGTCACACACACACACACACACACACACACACGGACAGGGAGAACACGGGCGTTTGCAACAGTTGCCAAAACATCACACTTCATTTATAAAAGAACATCGTGGTCACAGCTCCGTGTGGAACATGCTGGTATTGATGTAATTGAGCCACGCTGAATATCAAACCCTTCACAGACTTGGCAGGAAGCGAATCCCCCGCTCTGTTTCTGCTGCAGAAGTTAAAATAAGCTGATCATTTTTTTATCCTCACAAAAAAAAAAAAAAACAGAGCTTCTAAAAAAGAGAATAAGCTGAAGTGTCTCGCAGCAGGTGATCCATGCGGTGGATTATTTCTGATTGAGGTGAGAGGGAGGTTTGTTCTGCTCCATGTTTGCAAAGGAGATGAGAGAAGGAGAGGAGGAGAGGAGGAGAGGAGGAGAGGAGGAGAGGAGGAGAGGAGGGAGGAGGAGAGGAGAGGCGGATGAAGAGCACTCACGTCGTTTTGTCCCACTTGTTGATGATGAGGTACATCTCGTAAAACTTCCCCTGGGGGATGGTACCGGGCGGGACCAGGAGGCTCACACCTGAGGAAGAGGGTGTTGTTACTTAACTTGTCTTATGTGTGATTAATGGATTAACACAGCCTCACACCGGGTGCATTTGAGTTCTTGTTTCATTGTGTGTGAAAATAAAGCTGCTGTATTCAAGGTGTGAAGCTACCTGTTCTAAGAGCAGTCACTCTGCAGGAAGAGTCTCTGCTCTCTATACTTGAATATTCATGTTTTCCACAGCTGCTAATTCTACCTGACATCATTTAAAAACATCTCTTTCCTTGGAGTCCCAAAAGAGACCGGGTGCATGCCACTTATCTGTTCGTGCAGGTGATGATGATGTCATGCACGCCTCTTCCCAAAACCTGCACCCTGTGGACTGTGTGTTTCATTCAGCACAGGTGTTCATGATGAGGTTTAAAGCCTGAGGCGAGGGCTGAAAATATCCCTGTGCACCCGCTCAGGTAACATCAACGTGTGGGAAACACTGATGTGATGTTATGTCAGGGATAATGTACGGGGAATAGAATCTGTCATGACCTGTGATCAGTTTGTCTCATGTTAGTGAAAGTTAATAACCATAGTCAAGAGGTTTTGACCAATCAGAATCAAGCATCTTACATAACCTGAAGATCAGACAGAGAAAGAGAGCCGGGTAATAAAATAAGATGTACTAGTTTTTCTGCTGTTTTAATAAACCCTTAATGTTCAGCTGACTTCAGACCTGAGATATTTTAACTCTCTTTCTGACTCCAACAGTTTCTTCTTTTTAAGAGTTTTGATAAAGATTTGAGGATTTAAAAACCAGAGCTGCTAAAATTCTTTATTACTGTATTAAAGTAGCATTTTCAGATATCTCTACTAAACTTGATTATTCATATTACAGACAGATTTCTACTTTCCTCTCTCCCTACATTTAAACATAAATATCTGTACCTGCTACTCCTTACATTATTTCATCAAGCTCACTGCTTTATTTATTTATTCATTTATTTTAAATACTTTTATTAAAAATCAGTTTAATTGATATTTGTAGTTCTTTTATTTATATTCAACTTTCATCCTCACCCTTTTTATTCATTTATTTAAACTATTTATATTCTTATAGTTATTTTGATGCTTTAACTTATTTTCAATGACATATTTTTATTATAGTCTCTAATTCAAAATCCATTTTTGTTTTTTAATATTTAGTATGTACCTTTTAAATCTGGCTTTTAACTTAGAGTAATTTCCTTTTAGCCCTGGACTGCATGATTACTATTATGACCATTGTTAACCATCATTTTTATTTATTGTTTTTTTGTTTTATTTTATTTTATTTTTCTGGTATTTATTTTGTTTTATTTTTATTCTATTGTCATTACTTCATTTTCCTGGTATTTATTTATTTAATCTATTTTATTTTTATTCTATCATCTTTATTTTATTTTATTTTATTTTTCTGGTATTTATTTTATTTTATTTTTACTCTATTGTCTTTCTTTTTTATTTTATTGTATTACTATGATATTTATTCTATTCCATTCATTTTATTTTACTCCATCGTTTTCTATCATCTTTTACTTTATTTAATTGTATTTCTCTGGTATTTATTTATTACATTTATCTTATCTTTAAGTATTTCACATCACATTCCTCTATCTTGTTTCAGTCATTTTATCTGTTACTGTTTTCTGTCTCTGATCTTTGTGAAGCCCTTTAAGCTGCATGCTTGAATGTATAAAAGGTGCTCTAGAAATAAAAATGAGTTGAGTATGTTTTGCCAATATTTTATTTACTTCTGCTTCTTTCTTGTTTTCAATCCATTTGAAAGGTGCTCCATAAATGAAGCTTGATTTATGGATTATTTGATTTAGCTATTTATTATTTGACTTAGTTTGATGCATAAAGACGAGACATTTAACTCATGAAAACACGTCTTCTTGCATTAAAGATGCAACAAGTCTGATAATCTGTAGAAGAAGTTCAGTGGAGGAGAAACATGTGTTGAATGTGATGTCTTTAACCGGCAGACAGAAGTTGTTGGGACACGGTGTGAATCAGTGAACATTTCTGACAACATAAAATCAGAATCAATATCTGATTTTCAGGATGGAGCCCAGCAGAGTTAATATCATTGTTATTCCTCTTAATCTGAAATCTCACATGAAGCTCAGGTAGCTTTGTTTAGATTCAAACAGCAGAGAGAGACACTGTGAGAATATGTGAATCTGTGTGTGCTCTGCGCCCTCTGACCTGTGTTTGGGATGGTCAGGCGTCCTCCCAGGGCGCCCAGAGTGGCGCTGGTGCTCAGCCCGGGCTCTCTGGACAGCGTGTGGCTGTGGTAGTCCCTCTCTCTCCCTATGGTGCCCACCGACTTCAGGCTGAGGATCTCCCCGTCGCAGGAGTACATGTCCGGGGGGAGCTCCAGGGAGGAGAGCGTGGACGCGTTGTACACCTTGATTTTAAGGCTGGGCAGAGGGTCCAGCAGAGGGGAGGTGGTCATGGGGATCTTGTGCGGGCTGTCGTTCACCCCCTGCTGCAGGGAGAAGAGCGGGCCCCGGAAAGCCCCCGCTGTGGCCGTGAGGTCTGGAGGAGCCGAGGGGTGCAGAGGGTGAGGGTTATCTGTGGACACGGGGCGAGAGAGGAGACATTCTTCATCACCTGAGACGACACCAGCAGGGAGGAGAGCGCTTAAAGTGACCTGAGAGGAAGGGATTAATGACACTGATGTGATGTGATGTCAGGGATAACATACGGGGAATAGAATCTGTCATGACCTGTGATCAGTTTGTCTCATGTTAGTGAAAGTTAATAACCATAGTCAAGAGGTTTTGACCAATCAGAATCAAGCATCTTACACAACCTGAAGATCAGAAAGAGAGCCGGGTAATAAAATATGATGTACTAGTTTTTCTGCTGTTTTAATAAACCCTTAATGTTCAGCTGACTTCAGACCTGAGATATTTTAACTCTCTTTCTGACTCCAACGCTTTCTTCTTTTTAAGAGATTTGATTAAGATTTGAGGATTTAAAAACCAGAGCTGCTAAAAAACTTTATTACTGTATTAAAGTAGCATTTTCAGATATCTCTACTAAACTTGATTATTCATATTACAGACAGATTTCTACTTTCCTCTCTGCCTACATTTAAACATAAATATCTGTACCTGAGCTCCAAACTTCATGTGGCCTTCAGATTAGCCCAAGTACAGTACGCAGAGAGCTTCATGGAATGGGTTTCCATGGCCGAGCAGCTGCATCCAAGCCATACATCACCAAGTGCAATGCAAAGCATCGGATGCAGTGGTGTAAAGCACGCCGCCACTGGACCATAGAGCAGTGGAGACGCGTTCTCTGGAGTGATGAATCACGCTTTTCCATCTGGCAATCTGATGGACGAGTCTGGGTTTGGAGGTTGCCAGGAGAACGGTACATTTCAGACTGCATTGTGCCAAGTGTGAAATTTGGTGGAGGAGGAATTATGGTGTGGGGTTGTTTTTCAGGAGCTGGGCTTGGCCCCTTAGTTCCAGTGAAAGGAACTTTGAATGCCTCAGGATACCAAACCATTTTGGACAATTCCATTCTCCCAACCTTGTGGGAACAGTTTGGAGCGGGCCCCTTCCTCTTCCAACATGACTGTGCACCAGTGCACACAGCAAGGCCCATAAAGACATGGATGACAGAGTCTGGTGTGGATGAACTTGACTGGCCTGCACAGAGTCCTGACCTGAACCCGATAGAACACCTTTGGGATGAATTAGAGCGGAGACTGAGAGCCAGGCCTTCTCCACCAACATCAGTGTGTGACCTCACCAATGAGCTTTTGGAAGAATGGTAAAAAATTCCTATAAACACGCTCCTCAACCCTGTGGACAGCCTTCCCAGAAGAGTTGAAGCTGTAATAGCTGCAAAAGGTGGACCGACATCATATTGAACCCTATGGGTTAGGAATGGGACGGCACTTAAGTTCATATGTGAGTCAAGGCAGGTGAGGGAATCCTTTTGGTAATATAATAAATAATGTATAAATGAAAACCAAAGGACATACAAAACACAAGTAAAATAAAACACCAAAACAATAACATAAAAAAAGATTTAAATAGAAATAATACTACAACAATACAACTTGGAGGATGTCAAGTGCCCTAGATTTTGCTAAGTTATTATTTTTCATGGGGTTGTTTTTGTTATAGTGGTCCATAAACATGTTTATTTTTCCTCTCAGGGTGAATTTGATTTTCTCTAACTGCAAATGCTTCATTACATCATTCATTAGAGCTAGATACATTAGAGGGTTTTTTGTTTCCACTTCAGCAGAATTACTCTTCTTGCTAACAGCGTCACAAAGCATATCACCTTCTTCTGGTTGTTTGATAAAGAGAGCTCCAGAGCATCTGTCCCAACCCCAAACATTGCAAGAACTGGGTCTGGATTGATATGCTGCTAATGCATATTTGATGGTCAGAACAAGAGGAAGGGACACCATGACGAATGCTCTCAGTGTGAAAAATGTAATGCAGAGAAGAATGGAGAAGTGACAAAGCGAGAGGAGATAATGGAGTAAGGAGAATGAATTTATGGGATGGTGTTAATAGCAGAGTGATAGTAAGGATGAATTGTGAATAAGCACTTCTCTAAAAATGAGTACGACAGGAAAGCTGAGAAGGAGTGAAACAGTGTGTGCTGATTGATTTGTGAGACTTGTGTGTGTGTGTGTGTGTGTGTGTGTGCGTGCATTCACCCTGTCTGGGAGGCTTGTAGTTGCCAGGGTGGAAGGCGGCAGTGAGAGCAGAAGAAGAATCGGTGATGTCTCCGTGGAGATGGCGGCATCTGCGGCGATATGCGAGCACTCCCACGCACAACACCAGGATCACACACAGCAGCAGGGCCCCCACCAGACCGGCGTAGACCGCGACACCCATCCCGGGAGCCAGCGCTGAGAGAGGGAGAGAGGGAGAGAGACCAAGAGGGTCAAAAACATCATGAAGAGAGACACACGTGAGAAAACACAAAGACACAGATGAGAGGGAGACACAGGAGGAGAGAAAACACAACGTGGAGATAACAGCTGATTTAAGGAAGAAGCATGGATCAGTCATCAGAGTGGAAGTCAGTGCTGAGACCGTTAGTTTACTCCTGCTGCTTCTAAAATGTGAAGATTTGTTGCTTCTTTATTTTAAACTCTGGAAAGAAGTTATCTCTGTTTTCTTATTGTGGATGTGAGCTTCTTTAAGAGCGGCCTCGGGCTCGGGGAAGTTTTGACGCCACTTGTGACTTTTAAATTGACATTTAACAGAGATTTAATCCATGGAGGTATCGATTGTTGAATGACTCAAATAAGAGCTGCTCGGGGTCTTTTTTTCACGTCGGCTGGAAATGAAGTCCTTCAGGGTACACAGATATATGGAGGACATTATTAGTTACTGTAATTATTCCTCCTGTTCATCTGAACTATGTAGCAGAGCAGTGAAGGTGATGGGAGACAAAACCAGAAGTCTTTGCTGTGTTTAAAAAGACATGATGCACTTTATCTGATCTAAAGGTCTAAACTGGACTTTTAATGGTACCAAAAGTTAGAATAAAGACTCACGGTGAGGCAGCTTTTTATCATCATGACCCACACCTGTGGAACACCCTACCTGAAGATCTGAGGGCTGCACAGAGCATCAACATCTATACAGGGAAACTCAAGACTGACCTCTTAGTCTCACTTTAACTGAGGTTTATTCTTAGAACAGTTTTATTTCACCTTACTATGTCTGTCTGTCTGTCTGTCTGTCTGTCTGTCTGTCTGTCTGTCTGTCTGTCTGTCTGTCTGTCTGTCTGTCTGTCTGTCTGTCTGTCTGTCTGTCTGTCTGTCTGTCTGTCTATCTATCTATCTATCTATCTATCTATCTATCTATCTATCTATCTATGTGTCTCTGTCTGTCTGTCTGTCTGTCTGTCTGTCTGTCTGTCTGTCTGTCTGTCTGTCTGTCTGTCTGTCTGTCTGTCTGTCTGTCTGTCTGTCTGTCTGTCTGTCTGTCTGTCTGTCTGTCTGTCTATCTATCTATCTATCTATCTATCTATTTATTTATTCAAGTTCAAATATTTGTATTTTTTATTTTAATTTTAAGTAGAGTATATTATTTTACTGGTTTAATATTTTAGTTTTTTATTATCTAAGAAATGTATTTTATTTTGGTGAGTTTAACTGAGATCCTCTGGCAGTGCTCTGTTAGCTGTTCCAAGGACCCGACTAAAAAACCAAAGGGGACAGGTCTGTCTCAGTCAGGGCTCCTATAGACTCTGGATCAGCCTGCCAGAGGAGACCAGACCTGCAGAGTCAGTCCCTTGTTTTATGTCGTTACTCAAGAAACATGTGATTTTATTTAATTCTAACTCTGATTTTAAAAGTCTGTTTTATAAGCTTGCATGCTTTTGAATTTTTATTTCATTTTACTTTTTATCTCTCCATTCTTCTTGTTTTTATGCCCACTGTGAAGCACTTTGTTACCTGTACTGAAAAGTGCTATATAAATAAAGTTGCCTTGCCTTACATTCCATCTGTTAACATAGGGAGGCGGGGCTTATGACCTATACTGCAGCCAGCCAGCAGAGGGAGCTCTAAATCTTATGGCTTCACAGGAAGTGAACACTTTGTCATTTTTATTATTATACAAACTATGTCTGATTAAATAATGGAACAGAATCTCATACCGATGTATTTTGCATTACCTCCTTGTAATTCTTGATGCATGTTTTTTAAATGAGCTTTGAGATTCAGAGTTTTTAAATTGTTTAGCAGGCCCTCCTCTTGAGATGTCACTGGAACATGTCGTACACACGGCATATCGCTCCTCTTCCTCAGAGACGTGTAATAAACTCTCACTGCTAACGCTTTCTGTCACATGTGACCATGAGAACAAATCATAGTTTGACTTAGAGGTGACACCTTCTGCAGAATAAACAAAGATAAGGTAGAGATAAAGATCCGTGCATGGAGCATTATTAGGAGACGGGCTGAAGTCTGTCAACAGAGCTAATATCAGCTGATATGGATACATTGGTGCATCCCTACGTGTGATTCAAGCTCTGCAGAGAAGCTGTTCTTCACCTTATCTCCTGAGATCAAAGCACCAAGAGGATTATTAACTTAAGGCTCAATAATAAAGAAATCTGAGTAATGAGACCATTTCATTTCCAGCTGAACTTCTGAATGTGTTTCTGCATGGAGCAAGGACTGAGGATTTAGTCTCCCATCTGTTTCACTGGAACCACATTAGGAGGAGGATTCTTTCACATCCAGAGAGGAAGGAGGGATGATCACAGTGACCGATGACTCCGTCAGTTTGCTTGTGGGAGTGTGAGAGTTGATTCAAGGCGGACTTGTAAACCTAGTTTCCTACTTATTGTTGTACCCTGTGATCTTTCAGCAAAGTAAATAACTCCTCCTTGTACCCCGGCTCCTTCTCCTCTCTCCTGGGTGACCGGTCAGCGAGCCCACCACAGCCGGCTCAGACCTCACTACCAAACACCAGCAGAGCCGAGCCCGGCCACGTGAGCCAGTCACACCACAGCAGAGGAGAGAGGCAGACGAGGAGCGAGGTTGGCGGGAGACGATGGAGAGGAGGGAAAAAAAAAGCAGCAGTAGACGGGCTGGATAAACAGAGGAGGAGAGAGCGAGAGGAGAGGCAATTTGGCAAAAGTGATAGGAAGGAGTTAGATAAGGTTGTGATTTGTTGAGAGGACAGACGGATTAGGAGTGTGGTGAGGAGGAGAGTGGAGATAAGGAGAGCTGTGCTTGAGGAGAAGGCCTGTGTTAAAAGAGCAAGGGGAGAAGTTGGAGGAAGGCGCAGACACCACAGAGGGAGGAAGAAAGGGTGGAGGGTGGAGGGTGGAGGGTGGAGGAGAGAGGGAAGCCGGAGGCAGACGGGCTGGCAGAGGAGAGCTTCAGTGCTCACGTGGCGCGATGGAAACGAATCCGACAGCCGTCCGCACTTATTACCACAAACGGAACAATGGCGAATTAGGTGCATTACCGCGGCTGCTCTCCCCTGAGCCCACGTCACATCGAGCTGCAGGAATTACCATCACTTCAAATGTAAACTATATCACACATTAACTGGGAGTCAGACAGAAATCAACTCTGCAGAGAGCGCCGAGCGTCCACGCCTGTGGATCAAAGAGTCTCAGCTCAGAGGCATGTCACTTTGCTCCTTTATACCTTTATACCTTCATACCTTCATACCTTCACCAGCTCCAGAGTTTCTTTCACCTGACATGTTGCATAAGAGTCAGATTAACTGCTGTATGCAATTAAACAACCATTAATATATCTATATGAGCCTGTTTACACCTGAGTGTCAGGGTTCAGATTTAACAGATAAAGCTGTTTGTATGTTGTTTCTGGTTAAACTGACACATCAACACTCGACTGGAACAATGCACAAACAGCACAGGCATGAGGATGTTAACCTGCAGGGAGGACTGAAGGCTGGAGGTGCTAGCTCTGCTAATGGTAGGCATTCTCTGCAAACCAATGTGACGTTATTCACCCAGACTCTGTGGGTCTAGCTGCTAGGATTCCTAGTTTTTACCCAGGGACCAGGTTTGACTCAGGGTTGACAGATACCTTTAAATGGTTTTCTTATTTTATTTATCTATTTTTTTGTGCTCTATTATTCTTGTACTACTTTTGCTACTATATCTGTGTTGCTGCAACAACCAAATTTCCCCCCAGGATCAATAAAGTATTATCTTATCTCATATTTCACTGTTTTCTGAGTTTTCTCTAAACTTCAGGTTACTCAGCTAGTCAGAATTTAAATTTCAAGTCTTGTGAATGGACATTTTTTCACTTTGGAACATCCCCAGTGTCCATGAGTATCTCCATCAATGTGATTTTACAAATAAGAAGCTTTCAGTTTTTATGTGTAGTTCCAAAATTGTGCAGAAGAGGCTTAGCTGACTTGGCTGTTGAGCTTGTGTGTAAGTAAATGTGAGTATGTGTATGGAGGTGAGTCACCAGATATTCATTCATTTCTATGACAATCACTGTGACGTCCAAAGTGTCTGAGGATCTATCTTGGTCCTGAATCTAAGATAAGACAAGATATCACTTTATTGATCCCCAGGGGGGAACTCAGTTGTTACAGCAACCCAGACACAAGTACAATCAAGAAGAAGTTTCAATAAGTAAAAATAAAAATAGATAAATAAAGATAGAATATAATCTAGATATCAGGCACCCTCGTATCTTAAAGAGCTCATAGTGCCCTATTACCCCTCTAGAACTCTACGCTCCCAACATGCAGGCTTGCTAGTTGTACCTAAAATCTCTAAAAGTAGTATGGGAGGTAGAACCTTCAGTTATCAGGCCCCTCACCTTTGGAATCATCTACCAGTCAGGGTCCGGGAGGCAGACACCCTCTCTACTTTTAAGAGTAGGCTTCAAACTTTCCTTTTTGATAAAGCTTATAGTTAGAGCTGGATCAGGCTTGGACCAGCTTTTGTCATGCTGCTATAGGCTTAGACTGCCGGGGGAACTGGCACACTGACACACTGGGATCCTAGCTCACCCCCTTCCCCCCAACCCCTTCATCACTTACTTTAACTCTTCCTGTCCCATTAAAGTTACTAACCATAGACCTTTCTGGAGTCCCTGAGCTCCCTTGTCTCGTAGATTCCTCTGAGCTGCCGTAGACGTCCTCCTGCTGCGGACGATCTGGACTCCAGCGGCAACAGCTTCTACGACTCGTCTCATCACTATCACCTCTCTCTCTTACTCCCCTCTATCTGTCTTTCCAGACCCAACTCAGTCGAGGCATGATGGCTGTCTAACATGAGTCTGGTCCTGCTGGAGGTTTCTGCCTGTTAAAAAAAAGTTTGTCCTCACCACTGTAACTAGCTAAATACTGCGATGTGCAATGCTCATGGTGGATTAAGGTGGGGTCAGACTGAGTCTTACCCTGTCTTGGTGTTGGGTCTCTGTTCATAATTTGACATAGAGTGGTCTAGACCTCCTATGTTTGTAAAAGCGTCTTGAGATAACGTTTGTTGTGATTTGGCGCGATACAAATAAAGATTGATTGATTGAGATATATACAATATTACAAAATGAATTTAGATTAAACAGCAGTAATTACAGGCAGTATTAAAAATAATTCAGTAGTGACATCTGACTCCAGCACACTCAAAAATGTAGCCTAGCTACATGCTGCTAACTAGCTTACAAGCTACTTCCTTCAATCTAGCTCTGTTGGTTGTTCAGAGAGTTTGAGTGATTCAAAATAACTTATTTATTGAGCTTTAACACAATGTGAATGTGAGTTATGTTATTCTGCTAAAATCTAGTTCACATTGTTTAATATGAAACACAGACATGTTAGCCTCTCTCCTGCTTGGCTGCAGGTAGTTTCTATCAGGTTTCTAACCATCTGGAAAGAGATGCACATCCTTGCGTTGGACACTCGAGGCATCATCCGTTTGTTTATGAATCTACAGACATCAGTCATGAACGTGTCGTATCTTGACCGCCCGTGATGTGTAGATGCAGAAGGAGTCTTTGTGACACTGGCTTGCTTGCATAGTAATATGCTATTACAAGAATCAAAACCAGAATGATTGGGAGAACAGCTCTGCAAATCTGCTGACTCCCAGAATGCTGTTGACCAATCCCCTTTGTAGATCTGAGAGCCAGTGACAGCCTAATACAGAGCCCATACTTATCTTAACATCTAGTCTTTTATTATACTGTCCTTCAGCTCTGCTGACCTAAGAGTCGCAAAACTTATCCCTGCAAGTCACAAAACAGGAAGGGGGTCTCTTTCTAAATGTCCCTGAGAGTCTGAAACAACATAGATTTCTCCTGGACTTGTTTTATGTCAGATACTTCATATGTAAGTGGAGATGAGATGTTAGAATAGTTGGTGAGTTGAATTTTAAATGTCTGTTTAAGCGACCAGTTTAGAACATCTCTAGATCATAACTTTGAAGAAAGAGTGAAGCCTCTGTGGAAGTATTAACAGTGAAGCTGAGACTCACATTAAGGGATGTAATGAACCAAAGAAGTGACAGTGTTCACATCATAGACACGTCTGGAGTTTGATTTAGCCACTCAGTCACTTCTCAAGTTTCTAATCAGACTGTAAAGAAGGCAACAAACAGGCCTGATGTTTTTCATGTTGACCCCAGGTGTAAACAGAACCTCTTCTTCACCTGATAACTTGATTATTCTTTAAATCTAAAGAGCAGCGAGTTGTTATATAAATGATTCAATGTCCTGACAGAGAGCCAGCTCAGAAACCTCTGAGTCCACATACAAGACATGACAGGAAAACAACACTCAGAGCGGGCCGGACCAAGAGGTGAGGCGTGTCTTCACTGAACTCCATCTGAGGCGACAACGCAGCGTGAGAAGACAACTCAACACACACATTCAGCTCTGACACAGATGTTAGGACTCATATGAGAGCACACACACACTCACAGATGAAACACACACACACTCACTCACAGAGAGAGATGAAGCACAAACAGACAGTATGAGGCTGTGGGAGAGTGAAGTCATGGGGAGTGAACTTACGATGGCTTGCATGTTCAATAGAAATCTTTTTATCTGTTTGATGGAGAGAAGAAGAAGAAAAGAAAAAACACAAGAACATAAAAATGGATGGACTCGTCGTTATGCAAATGATACAACAGAACATAATGCAAAGCAGAAACAGCAACGTAAACAACAGCTCATCAATATGAGAACAGAAACGCTGACATTAAAGGAACAGAGCCCATAAGAAGATACACTTTACATCCTTTCCTCCCAGAAACAGGGACTGAGATTCAGCAGCATCGTTTCCATGACGCACAGGGAACAGGAGTTTAATTGAAAATGACTGAGAGAGAGATTAGGATTGTTTGGATGAGAGCGCTGAAGTTAAAGACACTTTTGAAAATGAACGAGGACGCTGGTGTTGTGTTTGGTGCATGAGGGAGAACCATGCAGATTGAACACGTGTCTTTACACACCCCGCAGGGTGCGTTATCGCCTTCCTCCAGCTGAAAATCACACACATCTGTATCCTGACGGGAGCAATCCTTTCCCAAATAACACGGACGCAAATCGTCCCAGAGAGGTTTGATGAATGTCGAAAGCATCTTTCAGGATTGTGTGACTTAGTCGATCTCCAACCAAATTACCTCCTCTCCCATCAGCATCATCAAAACGCCGAATGGATTCCCCGACTTTTACATCACCCAGCAGCAATTAGACTCTACCAGGAGGCGGCGAGGACCAGGGTTTGTGGTGTCTCAAAGCATTTTATATTTATGAAGGGGTTATTTAGCCGCTGCTCAAAGGGGACAACGATGATGGAGACATCAGAGGGAGATGATATTGTTTGTTAGGAGCGTGCAAAGTCGACTTTGGAGCGACCTCCCTGAAATAAGGCTCACAGAGTCAGTGACATCTTTTAAACCTCTTCTTAAAACACATTTGAACAGACTGGCTTTTATGTGACTTTATCTTTTTAACCACAGTTACTTCTATTTTATTATTAGTTTTATTTTTTACCTACTAATTCATTGTCTTAGATTTTATTTATTGTTTAATTGAATCTCTAAAATCTATAATCTCTAAAAGTAGTATGGGAGGTAGAGCCTTCAGTTATCAGGCCCCTCTCCTTTGGAATCATCTACCAGTCAGGGTCCGGGAGGCAGACACCCTCTCTACTTTTAAGAGTAGGCTTCAAAATTTCCTTTTTGATAAAGCTTATAGTTAGAGCTGGATCAGGCTTGGACCAGGTCTTAGTTATGCTGCTATAGGCTTAGACTGACACACTGGGATCCTGTCTTCCCCTCTCTCTCCTCTCTCTGCCTGTCTCTCACTTTAACTCTTCCTGTCCCATTAAAGTTACTAACCATAGACCTTTCTGGAGTCCCTGAGCTCCCTTGTCTCGTAGGTTCCTCCTGCTGTTGACGTTTCAATCAATCAATCAATCAATCAATCAATCTATATTTGTATCGCGCCAAATCACAACAAACGTTATCTCAAGACGCTTTTACAAACAGAGGAGGTCTAGACCACTCTATGTCAAATTATGAACAGAGACCCAACACCAAGACAGGGTAAGACTCAGTCTGACCCCACCTTAATCCATCATGAGCATTGCACATCGCAGTATTTAGCTAGTTACAGTGGTGAGGAAAAACTTCCTTTTAACAGGCAGAAACCTCCAGCAGGACCAGACTCATGTTAGACAGCCATCAGACTCTAGCTGATAACTCCTGCTCGGTGCCTCAGGTCAGCTGATCTGCTGCTCCTGGAGGTACCAAGGTCAAAACAGAAGCTGAGAGGGGAGAGAGCTTTTTCTGTTGCTGCTCCAAAATGATGGAATGAGCTCCCCCTCCACATTAGACTCCTCACTGTCCATTTTTAAAACTCATCTTAAAACCCATTTCTATTCCTTGGCTTTCAACCCTGCATGAGACTCTGCTCCTGTTTCAGTGTTTTATGGTTTGTTTTTATTTATTGTTTTTATTGTTTTACTATCCTGTGTTTTAATTGTTTTTATGTCTGAGTTGTTTTTCTATTTATGTACAGCACTTTGTTCCGGCTGTTGTCGTTTTAAAGTGCTTTATAAATAAAGTTGAGTTGATACGGACGTGCCGGACTCCAGCGGCAACAGCTTCTACTACTCGTCTCATCACTATCACCTCTCTCTCTCTTCATCTCCCTCTATCCCACTCTCCAACACGGTCTCAGCAGATGTGTGTCTAACATGAGTCTGGTCCTGCTGGAGGTTTCTGCCTGTTAAAGGAAGTTTGTCCTCACCACTGTAACTAGCTAAATACTGTGAGGTGTAATCTCATGGTGGATTAAGGTGGGGTCAGACTGAGTCTGATCCGGTCTTGGTGTTGGGTCTCTGTTCAGGATTTGTCATAGAGTGGTCTAGACCTGCTCTGTTTGTAAAAGCGTCTTGAGATAATGTTTGTTGTGATTTGGTGCGATACAAATAAAGACTGATTGATTGATTTAATTTTGTATTTCTTATTTTAATGTTCCTAATTTATCCTTTTTCACTTTTTCTAATTTTCCTGATGTTATGTCGTCCTCTTATCCTGAAAACCTCTTGTATTGTCCTTTTAATGCTTTTATTTACTTTTCCTTTTTCATTTATTTTTTTATTAATGAATGAATGAATTTATTTAATTATTTATTTATTTAATCTATTTACCCTTAAAAAACCTCAACAATGATGTATTGGTCTATTGTCTCACCCCTTCCTTCTGTTTAATGTATGAGTATTATTTTGAACCTCTTGTGTTGTATTCTGTTTTCTTAAAACTCCTCCTCACTGTCTAAAGGTTCACTTTGTTATTTGAACCACTCTGTGTGTTAAAGCACTTTGTGCACATTTGTTTTTAAAGGTGATATATAATTAAAGTTATTATTATTATGATAAGTCATTAGAGCAGTTTGTACTCAGATTAATCACAGCGCTGGAACACTGAATAAATCAGTCTCTAACCTGTAGTTTGCCAAGTGGCACATTCACAGACTTCCTCCAGCACAGCGCTCCCCTTCTTCCCCCCGTTGACAGAGGAACTTGAGTGCATGTTTCCCTGACAGCCCCCTGAGAATGCTCGGCTCTGCACAGTCAACTCAGACAGAGTATTTGTCTAATCCGGCTGCTGCGTGGAAGCCTGTTTATGTCAGAGCTTGGCGTGTGCGTCTGATAGAGCCGGAGCACAGCGCTGCGTATGATCCCTGAGTCACACGTGCGTTTACCAGAGTCGTCTGCGTGCGCGGGCGTGCAGCTTCATGTGTGTGTGAGTGATTTGAAGTGTGCACTTGAATGTATCTCTCTGCCTCTGTGGATGTGCGTCTCTGGGATTCTAATGCGCTGTCAGCTGGATTCCTCCCAGCTCATCACGGGCTGCACATTGGGTGTCAGAGCGGGTCTGACTCACTCTCATATGCTCCTCTCTGTGCTAATTTTTCGACTTGGCCGTGTCATGCTCGCTTCCCTCTCCATGCACTCCCTGGGTCTGCGTTTGCTCTCTCTCCATCTGTGCCTTTTAGCTGTGGATCACTTGCCTTCTCTCCCTCTTCGTGAACCTAAATTTGGCCTCATGAAACATCTGTCTGCGATGGAGCCTTTATTCCTGTCATCTCTCTCCACGTATCGTTCCTGCTCTCACCACGCTGCGATGGAGGAATCTCTGTGGAATACATTTCCCTGCAAAGTGGCTTCAAAATGCAACGCTCCTTAGAAAACTTTACCATGAGCACAGAAGGACTTTTAGAACATTTCAACCACCACCTGAAGCAGCTAGCAAGCTACACAGGAACTGACACTCCCTCTTTTTCACCCATCACACGGTTCAGAGGTGAGACAGGGTTCCCACTCTTTTCCAGAGATCATTCTCCAGGACATGTTCAGTGATGATCAAGCTGGTATGACAGTCTAAATTGAGTTCCTAATTTAGTTCCTAAATAGTCTAATATGTTCCTCTCAGTGGAAGTCTACACTGAAAGACGTGCAGTCTATGGCTATCCATGAAATCATCTCTTACATGATTAAAAATGATGGCAAATTAATTATAGAACAATGCAACCACAGATGTACAGCACTTCACTTTATTAGTGCAACCAAGTAACAATGATGGGCAACATCTCAGCTTCTCTTTTCTCAAAAAATATAACATGAACTAAGAAAAAAACAAAAGAGCCAGCAAAGGACTCTGGAAGCTTCCTTACTGAAATAAATAAATACTAATACTAATCAGAGGATCAGAGCATTAATGACCTAAATAGATCTGAATGACAGAAATGTCCACAAATGTTGAATGGGGATGTGTTTTTTTTAACCTTGTCAGGTCACATGCAGTCATGTTGGAATCATTTTCCAGGACATTTGACTTTTTCTCCCATTTTCCAGGTGTTCTCCAGTACTGGAAAACTGGTCCACTGTTTTCCAGGTTTTCCAGGACGTGTGGGAACCCTGGTGAGACCATCACACATTTTCAACTACAGGGTCCACCTAACCCCCGTCTAAAACACCTGCAGATACATTAGTTGTGCATAAGTTGCATAAGACGCACTTTTAATGCATCTTTAGTCATCTAAACAGTGATCTGCACAGCATGAAATGCAGGGAGAGGTATTTCTTTGTGGTTCTCAAAGAAGCAAGCCAACACTTGGATGCTCAAAAGCCTGATGGACACATCGTAAGGAAGAGGAGACTCCTTCATCAGGTCTTAATCATGCATTCAAAGAAAATGTCTGAATACTTGTTGGTACATAAATCTCATGGAGTGTCGTTGTGATTGAAAGTGACCACTGGAGGGGGCGAGTCTTGGCTGATATTTTCTGATATAAACAAGGTTCACACATCCACTCTATGATATTTACAGGTGAGACATTACAGAGAAGTTAAAGTCCTGCCTTGAACTGGAGATGTAAAAGGGATTAGTGTTTCACTACTTTAGTCAGATTTTAGACTCTGATCTGTTTGTTGTTGCAGCAGAACATTGTTTTCAGCATCTAGGCTCTGACCTCATTATTCCTCACAGTTTTATGTTTACATGCAGAAACTGGGAAGAATTGGATAACATGTTAACACTCCTGTTATGTTGCGGGTCAAATTGACCCTTTTTAAAGTCTATTTTAGGAAATATCTGCCTCCAAACCAGATAAATGCAGCATAAACATCTGGGCAGCATGTGACAGAAGAGGTGTCATGTTCATTTATCAACATCACTTCATAAAAAACAAAAAAACTAAATGTAAAATAAAAATAAACAAAAATCTCTGTCATGTTAAACTATAGTATTTATATTTAGGACTTTCCAATGTTCATTAAAAACAGTTTGAACATTAATTTTAATAAGAAACAGGTGAGTTATCCTCATTGAATCATGATCTGTGAGGATTAAAGAACACCAATAGACCAAGTATTGATTTGAATGGTTAGTAATGGAGTTAAACATTAGATTTAAATATGTGTGTTGGGACTTTTGGGGAGTTTTGACACTGTTGGATGAATGAATATGCCCCGGGTCAAGTTGACCCAGGAACATTATTACTGTCCCTAAGAAACAAACATAACAGGAGGGTTAAACCGTCCTCCATCTTGGTCTGAGAGTAGGCAAGCAGACATGACCCTGCAGTCTCTGTGCCACTACAGGATGGAGAAGCCAAACAGTGGGGGATATGTAGGCAGCATGGCGTGTCTGGGGGAACGCACCGCTGGAAGGAAAAGGTCTATTAAAGGTCAGATGTGGATGCATCTAACACGTCTTAAAGTCATACACTGAAGTAGAAACACTGATGTTAATGACCTCGCTCTCTAACAGGGAACACTTCATGAATTACTGGAACTTGAATTTGTCTTGGAGTACTGTCACTTTAAATCACAGCCTGTTTGAGTGCAGCTCTCTGAGATCGCTCTGTTGTAAAAACAACCGTCTAAATTAAGACCACTCAATGATTAGCTCCTTCATCACGCCTGTACGAGTGTGTTCTACAATAAGCAGCATGAGGGGACCTTTTAATGAAACAGAAGTTGCTGCCATCTGTTTGCTGGAGCTTTCTATAAGCTGTCCTCCTAAAGAGGATGTCCCTGTATGTGCAGCCGCTACACTTCTTCATGTATTCTCTCATCAATGATTTCTGTATCTGACTGTTGAACACTGAGGAGACTCTGCTGTCTGTTTGGAAGTCAGACTGTAACATATCTGTTATTTTTAACAATGTCTCAGAAAGTTGTTTTAAAACTTGATGATTAAATATCCGTCTGAGCTTTAAGGAGTGTTTGGATGTGGAGGGAGCTGTTGGCGGGCGTAGAGCGGCGGAGGCGTTGTGGTCATTTTGCTATCAAGAGAGAGAGAGCGTCCATCCTTCATCCCCCCTCATCTCCCTCACAGGCGCTTGTGAACTATATCCAAAGATACTGATGCGTTCGTAAAGGCCAAGTGAAGAATTAGGATACATAACATCCAGAAATCTATATGAGCCAAATATTTCATCTCTGCTGACATTTACCAACCCCTCCCGTTCAAACACAGGTGACTTACTGCGCGCACACAGCCCCTCGGTGCAGTTCTTGCTCTCCATCATGCTGCCGCTGCAGTGCTTCCCTCCGTTCCTGGGCGGGGGAGCTTGGCACTCGCGACTGCGCCAGTGGGTGCACTCGGTCCCACAGGCAGACCACTTTGCCCACTCGGTCCAGCCTCCGTCCACTGGAACCACACAGCACACAGAGAAGGGATTGGACAGGATAGAATGCATGTGTGATAGCTTTGAGTTTGTAATTTGGTGCAGACATTCGCTGGTTTGGACTTAGAGGGAATTTCATTTTGTGTCAATCTTGGCGACCCCGGAGGATGAAGACATTTGTCTAATCTCTTTGTTTATCACTCTCTGAAAATGTGTTATTCTGTAATGAGAAATATCCTCCTGCTGCTGCTGTCCATCACATGCATCCTTCACTGAGACTTCTTCTTTGTTTTTTAAAAAGCTGTGCACAAAGTCACTTCAAGTTTTGCTGCAGTAAATCTCTGGGTTGGATGTCGACCCTGTGGCAGCAGTAACAGGCTTTAAAGATTCTCTGTTTACTCGTGGAAATCATCAATCTTATCTCTGATTGTTTTGCTCCTGCAGCTCATAAAAGGCATCAGTATTCATTTCAGTTTGTTTCATTAGCAGATAAAAACTTCACAGGAGCTTCAAACAGCTCCAGAGTCAGGGTGGCCTGACACGGGGCAGAGCTATAAACGCTGGAGAGGATCCAGAAGACTCCATATCTCTGCTGTGGATGACTCTCTGTGACACAATCAGGAGGTACAGGACCAGAAGCTGTCCTAACTTGGTCCTATAAATCATGTTCTTTTTATTTAAAGTCTTTAAAACCTGGCTGCATCTACAGTGAGCTTTACACACACTGCAAATTTAGTATCTGATGCATACATGTATCTTTATGCTTCCTGCTCCTCCAGTCTGCATATCTTGTAAGTCTCTCTATCATGTAAGTCTTCCTCACCTGGGCACAGCGTGGTGCAGGTCACTCTCTGGAAAGGCGGACCCTCGCAGAAGGCGCCTCCGTTCAGAGGAGCCGGATTGGTGCAGCTGCGTGTCCGTCGCTGCCAGCCCCGCCCACACCGAGCGTTGCACTCCGACCACTCGGTCCAAGACGACCACCCTCCGCTCACTGACGGAGACACAGAAGCAGACGGGAGAGATGAGCGCGTCTGGCAGTTTAAACCCTCGCCAGCTTCTCTGTAAACAACTTTATTTAAAGTGAATTTAGAGATGTGATCCGGTCTCTGTGTGCTCGCTGTCTTCGTCCTCTGCCGGGGGTGTTTGTGTTTTTATTTTGAACTTCTGAAGGCGTCTCTATCTTGGTCAGGTCTCTTGGAGGAAAGGATGACTCTTAAGGTGACTCATGGTTAAAGCTGCTGTGAGGAACTTTGGATTTATATCAATTTTGGCGCCCCCTTGTGGACAAAGTGATACCTCTTATCTCTTGTTCTGTACATGCAAAAGCAGTGTTTTCAACAAAAACCTCACCCTGCTGTCTTTAAACAGATGTATCACTCTGTGATTATTTGCCATGAAAACAGCTGAAAAAGGTTGTTTCTAAAGTTTAATGTTAATCATGTGGTCTGACACCGACCCCCTCTGAGTGGTTTAAGGCATTACAAATGAAAACAGAGAAGGTATCAGTGTTGTTGTTTATGGGTTTGTTTGCTTTTGAAGGTCATAAAGAGGCATCAGTGTTGGTTTCAGTCTGTTTCTCAGCTGGTGAAAAACTCCTCATAGTGCCTTTAAATATATCATATCAAATATATCATATTACATGATGCAATCTGTGGCTGGTTTATGGTATCTGTTCAGTCTGACTTTATGGAGGGTTTAAAAATGTTATTACTGTAATGTTTTATTTTGTTCTATTTATTTAGTATTATTTATCTACTCAGTTTCATTAATATTTAAAGCCTTTATTTTATATTTAACTTTTATTCCTACCCCTTTTTTATTATTTATTCTAACTATTTATATTCTTAATGTTAATTTGATGCTTTAACTTATTGTTGTTGGTGCATTTGTCTCTATTTTAAAATCCATTTTCGTTTTTAAATATTTAACATGTCTTTTAACATTTTATTTCTGCTTCTTTCTTTTTTTTAATCACTGTGAAGAACTTTGAGTTACTTTTGATTTATTATGAAAGGCTCTACACACACAGACTAAATTGTTGGTACCCTTCTGTTAAAGACCAAAAATGTCACTGAAATAACTTAAGAACTTATTCTATATTATTATTTAGTCTGTTTGTTTTAATGATGTTATAATGATGCATGTTTTTTATTTCTATTCCCTGTAAGGTGACCTTGGGTGACTTGAAAGGCACCTCTAAATAAAATGTATTATTATTAATATTATTATTAATAACTTAAAACTGACAAAAGTGATGAAAAACAAAAAAACACTGAAAACTAACTAAAGAAAATCAGGCATTGCTTTTGAATTTTGGTGCAAAACAAACTCATGAAACTGTCCTGGACTAAAATGATTCATGTTCATATTTTTCTGCACAGTTTCTAAAACTTGCACGTCGCCTTCCTCAACTATTCACTGCACGACTTCATGATAATATGCACCGACACGAATGCACAAAAACAAGCTAATCAAAGATATGATATAAAAACATGAGCTCTGCAGATATGAGATAAATGAAGATATGAATGATATCTACAAGATAACACTCTGGATCTTTAATAGCACAACTTTAAATATCTCCATAAACTGAAAAGATTGAACCCTGAATTCAGCTCCTCACAACTGAAACAGAGCTCCAAAACTTCATGATGTGCAGCTTTTTCAGCTGAGAGTTGAGAGTTGACTTTAACACATTTTGCAACCTGACATTACATCACCATGGCAGCATCTCTGTCCTTCCTCTAACTGTAAATATCTGTGTCACATCCTGGATCTGTCAGGATGGTAAACATGTTCTGATCTTATTTCTTTGCATCTTTAATTATCTGCATTTGTCTGAAAATCTACTGAGCCAGTTTTCTGAAGGGATACATTTCAGAGATCCTAAGCAGTCAATGTTATATATCTAACCCCTGTGATGGATCAGATGAAGTGCTGTGTGATGTGATGGATCAATACAAATCTATCATTCCACAGCTTCTTTCTTTTAAAGTTCTGCAGTCACGACTCATAATAGGATCATGTAAGAAGAAGTGAAGCAAAGGGAAGTTTCAGTGTGTGTGTGTGTGTGTGTGTGTGTGTGTGTGTGTTACCATAAACAATGAGAGTAGCCGTGCTGCTGCGCCTTCTGGCCACCACGTTACGAGCCACACAGGTGTAGTTGGCCGTGTCCGACAGTCTGGCCTGTTTGATGATCAGATCATGATCGATGGTGATCAGGAAGTTGGAGTCCTGGGATGGATCGATGAGGTCCTCGTTCTTCAGCCAGTCCACCTACAGAGTGCACACACACACACACACACACACACATACACACACACAGGATCAGGACTCTGATGCAGGAAAAGTTTGAAGCCTGATATCCAAACATCTGAACACACAGGCAGGAGAGGTTTTGGCTGCACGTCAGAGAGAACGCTCCGTGGTCTGAAACTTGTGTGTTGCAGCTTATTGCAATGATGGACTTTAATTCTTTTGGCTGATATCTCTTCACATAAATCATTCCACAAATTAACAGGTGTGTATGCATAAACATGAGTCAGCTTCACACACAGACTCATTCGGTAAACACTATAAACCTGCAGGGTATTGAGCCATCACAACACGCTGCGGCGCTACATGTGGTGTTGATCAAACACTGCCAACATTTCATTATCTGGATTTTGCTTCTGAAACCCACATTTCTGGCATCTTTTTGAAAAACTCTCTCTTCTTTCTGACTAAATCTGCATCCTGATAATAAAGCACACAACCATGAGCTGTTCAAAGTGATGATCATCTCAAACACACACAGATGAAAGCTCCCTGAGCTTCTCCTCTTACGTTGTGTCCACTAAAAGAAAACTCACATATATTTATTTGAGTAATAAAAACCAACATTTATGAATAAGATGTTTTCTTTTTGGATGTTTTGTTGCAGCGCTCTTTTTATAGGAGAAGTAAAACGTTTGGATATATTATATCTGAGCAGTTAAAGCAGCTTAGCTTTAAAACATGACACACACTGGATTTAAGTCTTTGTTTGTTTAAATAACATCATATTATTCTGATGGCTTTATCTTTCAGGGAGAATCCTCTTAACTTAAATGTTAAAGACTTCTTCGTTTGCCCTTCGCTTTGATCCCTCGTTCATTATGTTTATGTGGTCCTGATTATTCAGATCTTTGCTCCCTCTGCTGCCCTGCTCACACGGTGTGTATCTAAAGGAAGTGAAGCAGCAGCGGTGATGTGGCGCCTCCAGTCTGGCCGCTGGTCGTTACAGTCTTTGTTTATCGGGAGCAGAAAGTGACCATAGATGAACTCTAAAGAAGACCTGTCATTGTTGTTGATTTCATAATAAACCGTACTGTAATTTACAAAATGAACATCATGCTGTAAAAAAGAAGACTTTAGATAAACCAGTGATGCCATAAACTCATGAAGAAGAGGTCCTCTGAGCTGATAACTGATGAAGAGGCTTCATTTGACTGAAGAACAACACTGAGACTTAGCCTTTATGAAAACAAACAAAAACACTAATGTAAAGTCATCATTATGAAGTAAAAGAGTCATACTGAAGAGATAAGAAGTTAAAATAATGAGATTTAAGTTGAAAACATAAAAAAGAAGGTCATAATATTGAGAGGAAGATGACACAAAACATCATAAGAATGAGAATAAAGTCAACATTATAATACTTCTGTCTCATATCTAATAAGTTCAACTTATTTTCTGGTACTTATTCAAACATTTATTATTTCATCAGGGAAAATCTCACTGAAAATAAAAATCTGTTCTCTCAGAGTGTCCCGGCTGAGATCAGCAGACGCACGTTCCAACTCATGACTCACTCTGTCATGATTTAACTCCTCTTGTTCTAATATGACTCATTATTTCCCATCCTTTATTTTGGACAGTTTATGTCATCATTTAAATGTTATATCTAGTTCTGGTCTTGTGATTATACTCTTATCTCTAGGATTTTACTTTTTATCTCTAAGTCTGACTTTTTATCACATCTTTTATTTTGTATCTCATAATCAAGACTTAGTTTTACCAAAACAAACACCTTCCATAAAGACTGTCTTCACAGATGTATTGATTTACTAGCAGAAATCTGTGTAGTAGTTGCTGTATGCTTTCATACAACCTAACCACAGACTGTATAAATATGGACGTAGTATCCGTGACGTCACCCGTCTGTTCCTGAACGCTGTTTGGAAGCCAATCGACGGCGGCAGCCATATTGGAAATGCTGAACTCAACCAGGCAGAGTGTGACGTAAAGGGGCGGAGTTTGAGCCTCTTAGCCAACAGCTATGTGTTCCTGACCGGGAGTCACATCAGTCATGTCCTTATTTGGGCAAAAACTCATAATCTTAATATCTTCTGAACCGTCACGTTAGAAATAAATCCCCCCCCCCACAGTGTGTGCTGATAGAGAGATTAGCTTCATAGGGCCAAGATGTTTTAATTAATGCTGCAAAGATCGTCTTCTTTGAATTGGTGTGTATGTGTTTCTGCAGCCAGCCTCTAGTGGACACTCAATGAATTGCAGTTTATAACACTCCCACATGGGCTTCATATTTTAAGACCGGAGGTTGCTGCATGAACCCAACCCTTTTTGCCACCTGCAGAGTCGCCCCCTAGTGGTCATTAGAAATTAATTATTTTGGGCACTTCAACATTGACTTCACTTTTTAAACTATGAGACTACTTCCACTTCTTTTAAAGGTACAGTGCATAGAAATGGGAATAAGTAGTGATCTCTAGCAGTCAGAATATAGATCAGGGGTGTCAAACATGCGGCTTGTGAGCCAAAACCAGTCCGCCAGAGGTTCAAATCCGGCCCGTGGAACGACTTTGCAAAGTGAAAATAATACAGAGAAGACATTAACTACAAGTTTTCAATAAAAGTAACTGCTATTTTAAATTAGTTCTCTTGGGGGTCGCATAAAATTAGTGCTGACGGAGCGCAACTGAATGTCGCTTTCTCTCTAGGACTTTTTTCCTCACAGTGAGGAAATAGATGACTTGCTGTTTGCATATTGCATATGAGATTCATAAAGACTTTTTAGAGCTCTATAAGATGATCCACTAACTACTAACACCAGCACTGCACCCCTGCATACAACACTGTGCAGGAAGTAAACTGCTCCTGCTGGAGCTGAGGGGGTCCAAAATAATCAACTTTACCTTCTTCATTATTATAATCTCTGTTCTTTTACAGTAAACATTACACTCTCTGTCAGGTGGATGGGTGACCTGTGTGTTTGGTGTGTCTGCAGCAGGTTTCAGGGCTTAAAGAGTAAAATATTCAGTCCACTATGAGACTCATCATGGTGAAAATACAACAGCTGTTTTTGAAGAAAGACAGTTCATTAAATGTGAACATTTACAGAATGTACTTTTTTGCACTAAAACAAAGGGAATACTTTAGAGTTGTCCTTCTCCATAGGTTATTATGTTGTGATTTTACTGGTCCGGACCACATCAGATCAACTTGGGCTTTATGTGGACCCTGAACTGACATGAGTTTGACGCCCCTGATCTAGATTGAAACACTCTCCTGCTCACTCCACCTGTTGATGAAGCTACAGTGATAAGCATGATCCTCTATTTGGCAAACATGTCTATTTGGTGCACAACAACCATCCTCCTCTTCTTCCAACCAGTGCATCTCTCCTTATGCAGATATGAGTCGCTCACTTTGATTTACTGAAAACCAAACTGTATTTTCAGGCGATTAAACACTAAACACACAACTTATGAACATTATGTTCCACTTCTACCAAATGTTCTGCTAAATGTCATTAAATATGACATACTGCACCTTTAACTGTCTACATCTGCAACAACACACACAAGTTAGAAGTTAAACATTTATGTAGTATGTTAATGATGTTTGCATCTGAAGAGTAGAACATTTTCAGCATTAAGACATGCTCTTCATTGAATTTTAAAAAGGTGTGTGACTCTGAAGTTTAATCCTCAAACATTAGTCTGCAAAGTGATTTAAAGCAGTGAGAATGTGGAGCATGAGTTCGGGTCTTACCTCTGCGGCAGGCATGCCCTCCGGGGGGCGACACTGCAGCAGCACCTCCTGCTCCAGTCGCACCTCCCTCCCCAGCGGCTCCTGCTCAAAGTTCTTCCTCAGGTCTGCAGGGGGTGACACGGGGAGACGTCAGCAGTTAATGAAGGCTGCCCTGTGACAGCCCTGACACGCTGTTTATCTTAGTGACACTGGCTGTCTCACACACACACACACACACACACACACACACACACACACACACACACACACACACACACACAGGCAGAGCCCCCCAAAAAGCCTCTGTCACTGTGTTGTGGTTTTTCGGCTTCATTCCCTCATAAACATGCCGAGTGTCAATCACGCTCCGCCACACGTTACCACAGGGGACCATGATGCTGCGTTAAACCACATGGATTTACATATATACTTAATCTGACACATACGACACAGAGAAGGAAACATTCCCCCTCTGCTGTCAGTCTTCTTTCTTAGCTCCCAGTCTCACACACACACACACACACACACACACACACACACACACACACACACACACACACACACACACACACACACACACACACACACACAGCCTTGGTACTGACATGCAATGCGGACATAGGCACGGTTGCTCTTGGTGGTGCCAGCAGAGCTCCAGGCCACACACTGGCACCAGTAGTCCTCCAACCCAAACAACTCCTCCACCTGGGTCCTCGACACAGAGATATCTACCTCCCTCACCACCAGACCTGTGCAGGGAACGAGGGAGAGAGGGAGAGAGAGAGAGAGAGGGAAAGAGAGAGGAAGAGAGGGAGGGAGAGAGGGAGAGAGGGAGAGAGAGAGAGAGGGAGGAAGAGAGGGAGGGAGAGAGGGAGAGAGGGAGAGAGAGAGAGAGGGAGAGAGGGAGAGGAAGAGAGGGAGAGAGAGAGGAAGAGAGGGAGAGAGGGAGAGAGAGAGGGGGAGGGGAGGAGGGAGAGAGAGAGAGAGAGGGAGAGAGGGAGAGGAAGAGAGGGAGAGAGAGAGGAAGAGAGGGAGAGGAAGAGAGGGAGAGAGAGAGGGGGAGGGGGGGAGGGAGAGAGAGAGAGAGAGGGAGAGAGGGAGAGAAGGGAGAGAGAGAGGGAGGGAGAAAGAGAGGGGGAGGAGAGGAGGGAAAGAGAGGGAAAGAGAGGGAGAGGAAGAGAGGGAGAGAGGGAGGGAGGGAGAAAGAGAGGGGGAGGAGAGGGAGAGAGAGAGGGAAAGAGAGGGGAAGGGGAGGAGGGAGAGAGGGAGAGAGAGGGAGAAAGAGAGGGAGAGAGAGGGAGAGAGAGAGGGAAAGAGAGAGGAGGGAGAGAGAGGAGGGAGAGAGGGAGAGAGAGAGGAGAGAGGGAGAGAGAGAGAGGGAGAGAGAGGGGAGAGAGAGGGAGAGAGAGAGGGAAAGAGAGGGAAAGAGAGGGAGAGAGAGAGTGAGAGAGAGAGTGAAAGAGAGTGAGAGAGAGGGAGAGAGAGAGGGAAAGAGGGAAAGAGAGGGAAAGAGATGGAGAGAGAGAGAGAGAGGGAAAGAGAGGGAAAGAGGGAAAGAGAGGGAAAGAGAGGGAGAGAGAGAGGGAAAGAGAGGGAAAGAGAGGGAGAGAGAGAGGGAAAGAGAGGGAAAGAGAGGGAGAGAGAGAGGGAGAGAGAGAGGGAAAGAGAGGGAGAGAGAGGGAGAGAGAGAGGGAAAGAGAGGGGGAGGGGAGGAGGGAGAGAGGGAGAGAGAGAGGGAGAGAGAGAGAGAGGGAAAGAGAGGGAAAGAGAGAGAGAGAGAGGGAAAGAGAGAGAGAGAGAGGGAAAGAGAGGGAAAGAGAGGGAAAGAGAGGGAGAGAGAGGGAGGGGAGAGGAAGAGGGAGAGAGAGGGAGAGAAGGGAGAGAGAGGGAAAGAGAGGGAGGGTAGGAGAGATTAGATGGGTGTATTTTTCACAGTGTATAAATAATGCATTGGCTGTGAGCCAAAAGCAGTTAGCATGCTCATAAACTCCTGTGGGAGCTAATGGATTATGTAGTTGGATATGATGTTTGTAATTGAGTGTGATGTTTATGTGTGTGAAATACTAGGTGACATTACTGTGTGTGTGTGTGTGTGTGTGTGTGTGTGTGTGTGTGTGTGTGTGTGTGTGTGTGTGTGTGTGTTACCTGTGACTTGGTCCAGACTCTCTCTGGTCACATGGTCGTTCTGGTTGACCCACTCTCCGTTACATTTAAAGTAGATCTGCGTTGCCGGTGAAGCTCGACACCTCAGCTGGACGGGTCGGTTCTTCACGATGAAGGCGTCCTCCGGTTCCAGCAGGAACTCTGGGAGGGGTTCTGCCGGCGCTGAAGGGAAGGAGTCGGGGAGGACCTCGGCCTCGCTGTAGTCGCTGCTCTCTGAGGACACAGAACGCAGATGTGATTAGGATGACTGTCCTTCAAAGGAGAGACCTGAGCGAGAGTGACGGCTGGAGACGAACTCGTGCGGCACGGGGGAGTCTGCAGCAGTGTTTGGATGGCTGCTCTGTGAACTTTGACCTCTCTGTTGAGGATAATAAAACTGTGTCTTAAACTGTCCCTGAGAAAGTTAGAGCCTGACCCACAAACCTCTGACCTCTGATTTGATTTGTTGCTTCAGTTTAATGTTAAAGTTTAAAATGCAGTCTAATAATTTCTCATCCAGCAGATATGAGAGTTGAATTGATTCAGTGAAATACAACAAGGGTCAGAGTTAGATAGTGTAGGTGGTGAATGCTAAGTTCATGAGGATGCTAACTTGGTGGACACATAGTGATTAAAAACAGGAGGGTATAAATGAAGCTGTATTTTTTGTGGTACAGCACCAACTCAAGGATGACCAGATGTCTCGCTCTGACCAAATGTTTACAAATCACCAGTCTGACCCAGTTTTTAACACTTCCTGTCCTGGTTTCACTGTGTGAGAAACACAAACAGGGCACAGAGTTTGAAACACTGTCTAAAAATATGTCAGTCAATGTCGTTTCCAAGGCTGTTGGTGTTGTTGTGACGTTGTCTGTCAGCTTGAGAACCCAGCATTCTAGAACTCAACATTTTGGAACCTAGCTTTCTAGAACTCAACATTTTGGAACCCAGCATTCTAGAACTCAACATTTTGGAACCCAGCATTCCAAAAACCAGCATTCCAGAACCCAGCATTCCAGAACCCAGCATTCTAGAACTCAACATTTTGGAACCCAGCTTTCTAGAACTCAACATTCTAGAACCCAGCATTCCAGAACCCAGCATTCTAGAACTCAACATTTTGGAACCCAGCATTCCAAAAACCAGCATTCCAGAACCCAGCATTCCAGAACCCAGCATTCTACAACTCAACATTTTGGAACCCAGCTTTCTAGAACTCAACATTCTAGAACCCAGCATTCCAGAACCCAGCATTCTAGAACTCAACATTTTGGAACCCAGCATTCCAAAAACCAGCATTCCAGAACCCAGCATTCCAGAACCCAGCATTCTAGAACTCAACATTTTGGAACCCAGCGTTCCAAAAACCAACATTTCAGAACCTGACATTCTACAACTAAGCATTTTGGAACCCAGCATTCCAGAAGCCAGCATTCTAGAACTCAACATTTTGGAACCCAGCATTCCAAAAACCAGCATTCCAGAACCCAGCATTCCAGAACTCAACATTTTCGAACCCAGCATTCCAAAAACCAGCATTCCAGAACCCAGCATTCTACAACTCAACATTTTGGAACCCAGCTTTCTAGAACTCAACATTCTAGAACCAAGCATTCCAGAACCCAGCATTCTAGAACTCAACATTTTGGAACCCAGCATTCCAAAAACCAGCATTCCAGAACCCAGCATTCCAGAACCCAGCATTCCAGAACCCAGCATTCTAGAACTCAACATTTTGGAACCCAGCGTTCCAAAAACCAACATTTCAGAACCTGACATTCTACAACTCAACATTTTGGAACCCAGCATTCCAGAACCCAGCATTCCAGAACCCTCCTTGGTTTTAAAATAAGGTCACTCTAACAAAGCAGAATGAAAAGCATTGTGAGAGCACCACACAAAGAGAGCAGGTCTCAGGATGATGAAGAGGAGGATGAAGGAGACGACTCTCTGACTGAACTGCATTAATATTGCAGGTTAGCATCGTTAGCTCATTGTCTGCAGCTCCTGTCATGTTCTGTTTGCCGCAGGCTAACATTAGGCTGCAGGCAGCTGCTAGCGAGCAGAGGTTGTGTGTCACTTTATGAGGACTAAACTTGAATGTTCCATTACAGCTCTATCTAAAGCATCCTGTAAACCTCCAGATGTATCTTCTTCTGTGGGATATTGAATCTTAATTTCTGTTATGTATTCTTTGAGCCTGTTAGCTGCTTTAAGAATCATCAGCACCTGCAAGAAGAGAACACAGCCTCCCACAACACTCCCAAATTACAAGCCGCTGGGTTTGAAACAAGCAAAGTCACACTGATCCCCGGGGCATCAATAATCTGCAGCACTCTGCTTTTCTTTAGTTTCACTCTTCAGATTGTGTAATCAAAATCAGAGTTAGTCTGATTGCGCCTTTATTGTATTACTGTCATTGAACCTCCCCTTGAAAACAAGATGGTGCTCCTCCTGATGCCGAGCTTCCAACATATCCAGAGGGAGGGAATGTGTTTGTGACAGCTTGTCTTGTTTGTCTCGGTTCAGCTTTGGGGCATCTGTGAGTGTACGTGTCAGCAGTGTGTCGCTGCACAGTTTACTGCAACCCTGTTTGTGTATTTCAAGAAGACATTTAAGGTGTTGACAGTTTGTACTGTATGTGAAGGGGCGCCGTGACATTTTCCCTCTCCCTGTTTGACCAGTAATCTGGTGCATGCAGGCGCTCTGCCCCGGTCTCTCTGGAAGAGTCCGTGCCTCTCAGCGGGGGGGGGACGGGAGCCGGTGACCTTCCACAGACCGGTCCTGTTGATCGCACATTATCCCCTGACATTTTCTATGTGACATATTCCTGCTGGCGATGCTGCCAAGACCGTCCCTGGAATGAAGGACATAGTATCACTGACCCCCGGTCTGATGCAGGGTGGATCTCCGTCAGTGTATCAACGCTGCAGAGCGACTATCTCACAGGTTTAGAGCAGATGATGGATTTAGTCGTCTGTGTTTTAACTTTGCACAACATGATTTTTATTCTCAGTGTCTGTTTTGATGCAAAGTCCTCAGAGGAAGCTTGGATCTTCAGTCTTTATAAATAAATCCGTAGTGACATCAGTTTTCAAACAAACGACAAACCTCATCTTTTACCTCTTCTCCAGCTTTTAGCTCCAACATTAGCCTCAAACATTTCTGTATCAGTCAGACCTTTTTGTTTACGAGGCTGCAGGGCCGCAGACCATGATGTAACCTTGTCAGAACTCATGTGGACCCATCAGCTTGATTGTATTTTTTTTGTACTTGAACAAAATACTGGAGCTCAGAGGAGGGAGAGGAGGCGAGGCGGTGACATAAGACTTGCAAAACAACAGGACTGCGGTATCCTCAGTGCAGCTTCGGCTCTGATCGACCTGACATCCTTCACATACAGCACACAGTGATTTCCCTTTGTGAGGTGAGACACAATAAGTCAGCAGTCTTCACATCATATACTATCAAACTTTTAGATTCACTTTCTGACTTCCTCTTTTGGGGATTTCGGGTTCTTCTAAATTCTTAATGTGTTTAACCTTTCAGTAGAAGACTTTGCTCTGCTGCTCTGCGATCTGAGTTCAATATGCATTAAATGGAAGACTGGAGAGGAGAGCGGAGGATTGACAGAGTCGGCTTCAGACGCCAAAAAAAGTAGGAGTCTATCCAACTCAGAGCTCTTTGTTCCCCTGACATGCACACACACACATGCAGCTGTACCTCATGTGTAGCAGCTGAAGCTCACAGAGGTGTCAAAAGTATAACGGTACATGTGTTCTTCACTCAAGCAGGAGTAAAAACACGTGTAGAGAAGAAGACTTCAACTTCTTCACTGAGGTAGAAGTGAAAACGTCTATATTACACTGAGACCCTGAAGACTAACTGAACCTCAGGTCCAACTATAACCTGAGACTTCCACCAGACCTGTGTCCGGTCCAGCTCCATGCTCTCTCATCCGTCAACACCCACCGGTTGTGTTTTCAGAATGCAGCACGGAGCAGGACCGCCGGACAGCTGGACAGTGGCGGTTCTAGACCAATTTTACTGGGGGGGCCAGGCTGGAGTCAAGGGTGTTGTCAGAGGGACACATTCAACCCTGACAGAAGAGACTGAGAAGGGCGAGGACCGGCTGAGAACAAACTGGCAAAACATCAGTACATCCCTTTATACTAGACACATATACTACTGTGTACTAGACATTAGTGCATCCCTTTATACTGGACATAAAGACTACTGTGTTAGATCAACATGCAGACTGACAGCAGCTGTTTGGATGTTTACACTCAACATGAGTCTCTTGGTGCTCTAAGGGACTGGAACCAAGTGCTACACGCATGTGTCCCGCCTGTAACATCAGCGCGATACTGAAGCTTTTTTTATTGTATAATATTTGTTTGGAGGGGGGGCCACAGGGGGTCCAGGTTCAGTTTTGCAGGGGCACTGGCCCCTGTTGGCCCCTGTTGGTCCCTCCCCAGAACCGCCACTGCAGCTGGAGTCATGTGACCGAGGTTTCCCCCTTGGTAATCACTGAATCAAGGATCCTCCTCCTCCTCTCCTCATCCATGTTGTCTTTCTGGTCCTCTGAAAACCTCTGACCTGTTGACTCCAGGCCTGGCTCCGCTCATCATGACTTTGGTTTGTTGTTGTAGTTAAGTGAAATAAGATCTGGTGATAACACAGAGTCTTTTATTCTGAAAATTAACCGGATGTTTTCATTTTGTTTTGGTGAAACCTGACTTCCTGTCCCGCTCCATCTGCTCTGTTGAGATTGATGCGTCGTGCTCCGGCATCCGGCACAAATAGAAGTCTCGTGTATCTGATCCGGAGGACTCAGACCTGCAGGATCAGAGACGCAGCCGGAATGCAACGGAGCGGATCTAGTGGAAGTTAACGCATTGAATAGAATAGGAACCTATCAGATCCGGAGCTGTGACGGATCGGAGACGGATCATTCCAGAAAAAGAAGAAAGTTGTTAATAGAATAAAAGACTTGGTAAAGTTCAGAGATGTAAATACTCAGAGTCATAAAGTATTTGTGCGCTCTCTGAACAGCGGCACACGTTTAAAATCTCCTTCTCTCTACCAGGTGGGTTTAAAAAGGTGCGAGGACAGATGGAGCATACAGACAAATCTTCAGTGTTGAGCACAACCAGATCATTTATTCCACAAGCAGAGAACAAGAGAATCTACTTAGAAAGACTCCAGCTCCTATTTTAGGAAAGAGAGCACTTCTCCTCCGCCCCCATGCCCCTGTTCCCCTGTTCCCCTCGACAGACAGGCTGAGACATCAGGAGAGAGCAAAGAGCGGCTCAGAGCGCGAGGAGGGGGCGGGAGAGAAAGTTGTGACACCATTCAACCCAGCGCCAGCAGGGAATCATGGGATTCAAGAGGCTGCTGCACCCTCCTCAGGTGTACAGGGGGGGAGACAGTGCCATCTTTTGACCCACATTTCCTCCACCTTGAAAGGGCCGGTTGGGGGGGAAAAGAGGCCGGAGCGGCACCCTCAGCTCCAGAGTCTGGCTGTGCTGTGGCTACAAGACAGGCTGAAAGGGCAACAGCTGCTCCAGGCCTAGCAGACATCCAGGACGAACCCGTCATCCTGAATCTGTCTCTGCCTCTCTCTCTCTCTTTCTCTCTTTCTCTCTCTCCACAACAAAACACATCTTATTCTTCTTCTCCAGTGACTTCTCGTCTACAAAGACTCAACAACAAACTACATTCATGCACAAACGGGTGACTCAGAAGAATATCCTGCAGCTTGTGTGCAGAACTCTTCATCCCACTGGACCATAATGCTGTGCGGTGTGTGACACTAATTGAAAAAAACAGTGTGAGCTTGTGCAAGTCATGTTATGTTTCTGGAGCAGCAAAAACATACGCCACAAAAGTATACCTTAAATAAGTATGACTTACATTGTGTGTGTTTTCTGCTGCAGATTAAAGTGACTTTAATTTTGGTTGTAGTTCAG
>NC_048275.1:958506-1055991 GCF_009762535.1 Notolabrus celidotus
AGAGGTCAGCATCTTAGGGCCAAGCCGTTTTTTGAACCAGGCTGTAAACATGTTTATTAATGCTGCAGAGATCATCTTTTTCCCATTCATGTCTATGTGGTTTCCTGTGTTTCTGCAGCCAGCCTCTAGTGGATTCTCAATGAACTGCAGTTTATAACACTTCCACATGGGCTTCATCGTTTGAGACCGGAGGTTGCCGCTTGGTTTGATCCCAGCTCCTGCAGCTCACATGCAGAGGTGTGCTCGGGCACCACACTGAACCCCCCACATTGCTCCAACGTGCACAACCAGCGGTGCGTGATTGTGTGTGAATGGGATTAGTTAATACTGAGCACTCTACATCGCTTCATCTGCCCTCAGTGAATCAATAAGAGAAAAAGCTTAGCTTTTCCTTTTAAAAAATCAGGGGTAGAAACTGACAACAACATCCCACGAAGAACTCCCATTACAAGAAAATCCCTTTATCTCTAAATTCACTTTGAAGCATCATATTTTCATGATAAGTTAACAATGTGTTTTTGCTTGCTTTAACTTCATGCACGTTCCTCTAGCAGATCATTTTCTGCTTTAAATATAATTTTTTCTTATTCCTTTTATTGAATGCAACATTGAATATTTTGGACATTTTGGTTTGAAATGTGTCCAGAAAGTTTTTTCCATTGCATTAAAATACATATTCACAATGCCTTCTTCTGTGATTGTATCTTTTAATCACTCAATGAATGATTCAGTTTGTATTTTACATAAACAATCATAGACATGATTAAATTAGATTTCCATGCTGGTTCTTTGGTGGTTAATTAGCAAAAACACTTCCCATAATTAAAATATGAATGTTGTGTCCTGATGTTTATTATAACCCCTCTAAAGCTGTATTATTATTACCTATCCTTCAACTTAGATTCATTTCCTTCTCTGTATTATCAGCTGAGTCCTGTCTCATTGGCCAAACTCCACTCACGATCGATCAGATACCTTCTGATTAAGACCTTCACCTCACCTTACTATCAAGTTTGATGAGTGACACAGGAAGTGTTTTTTTCAAGGGCTTAACATACTTGAACAGTCTTAAAGTTGGTAGACTTGAGCCCAGTGGATAAATTAGAAGTTTTATTTGGGTTTTGTCAGTGAGTATGGCTGAATGGCTGAATGGCTCAGTGGCGCCCCCGACACAATTTAAAAAATGAAGCCCCCGCAGCATGTTCAGATTAAAACTCTGAAACTTGGTAGGCGTATTTATCATGCTAAGACCTACAAAAAAGTCTCTTGGACCCATGTGTTAACCCAAACAGGAGGCCCACCATTGTGATTTTATTAAACAAAAATGGGGAAAAACTGCCACACTACATTTAGCTCCTCCAGGGTGTTTAATGTAAACCACTTTAAATTTGGTGTAAGGCTGGAAGCAACCCTGAATTAAAAAAGTTATTAATCTCATGTATAATACTCAAAGGGCACGGCCGTGGCAGCTAGTCAATTTTTTATATCTTTAAAACTGAATTTTTAGCTCTTTACAGAGTCACACTCCTCCTCTGGGCTTTATGCAACCCACTTTAGAAAGTAGTGTTCTTTAACTTGTGTACAAAATTCAAAGGACTGCTTGTCAAAGTCTGACGTCTGAAAATATGACTGAGATTTACTGTAAACTGCCTCAAACCTACAATGCTGGATAAGTCTGTTTTTTTAACTAATCTACTTTTTATTTAAATGTTGCATTAAACACTTCCATGGTTTATACATCATCTCTACATTCTCCACATCATAACTTCAAAATCACATATATACCAAATGAATTAAAACAACATAACAGAAACTAAACAAGGTTCAACAAGGGAGTATTCTTTTCTTTACTTCAAATATACAATAAAACTAATAAGCTGTGAAAATAAAATCCAGTCTATGGAGGGTTACAAAATGAACCCATTGCCTCCAGTTAGCAGTGAAGTACTCTGATTTATGATTAACAAGTGCCACAGTCTGTTCCATGCTGTAATGTCCATCCCTCCCTTTAGAGTTGGGCTCTCCTGTGTCAACCAGCTCCTGGTTAAAGCCTTTTAGCTGCAACCAGCAGAATGTTCATTAGATACTTTTCCTTTTTCAACCAATCTTGAGGTATCATCCCAAAATACAACATCTTGACTTCAAGAGGCAGAACACCTTCAAAAATATCTTGTATGGCAATGTGTATCTTTCTCCAATAGTCATTGATAACAGGGCAGTCCCACATAACTGTAGCTCTCCAACATGTGTGTGTGGGGGGGGGGGATTTCTGTGAGGGTGTTATAAAATATCTTATCAAGCTTTCCAGCTGTATTCCCTCCATATATGCAAACTACTACACTTCCAATGGTACTCCCACATTTTTGTCCATTCTTCCTCAGAAAGTCAATGTTTTTAAGCATGTACACTGCGTGCACAATTATTAGGCATGTGAGTATGTTTGTGAATATGTTAAAAATTATGTTAACAGTGGTTTTCAAATTTGTCAAGAAGTCAGATAGTGAATATATTTCTTCAACTGTGTGGTTAAAATGATGCTTTTTGGCTGTATTTTTAAATAAATGCAGAATCTGCAGAAATGAGCGTGCCAAATTATTATGCAAGTTGGTGATAAGAGCATAAAACTGTATTCAAACTTCAAGAAAAACAACAGTTTTCTTTTCATTTGTTACAAAATAAAACATTTCAAATCTAAAGTGTTTCTCTAATGTCCAATATAACCTCCTTTTCTTTCAGTGAGGGTCAGAGGTCAGAGGTCAGAGGTCACTGTAAACTAGTTTCTGATGACTTCTCTGCTGACTCTGTGAGCTGTACCTTATATGGCTTTCCAAAGAGACTCTTTTGAGCTCTATTTCTTGCCATTACTGTAAATTATCTCCTTTATTATTGACCACAAGTTCTCAGTCGGGTTGAGATGGGGTGAGCAGGCCGGCCAGTTCATGAGGCGAGTTCTTAATTTTCACAAGTTATATGCTCTTATCACCAACATGCATAATAATGTGTCACGCTCATTTCTGCAGATTCTGCATTTATTTAAAAATACAGCCAAAAAGCTTCATTTTAACCACACAGCTGGAGAAATATATTCACTATCTGACTTCTTCACAAATTTGAAAACGACTGTTAACATAGTTTTTAACATATTCACAAAAACACTCACGTGCCTAATAATTGTGCACGCAGTGTATGTGTATTTTTTTAACATTTTTACTCAAAGCCCCTTCTACTGGTAAGTAGCAGGAAGCCTTGAGTGATATTTTTCATTAAAATAACAGAAGCTACATGCAAATTCAGGATCATTACAACCTCTCTTTGTCTGATACAAACACAGCTGAGGGAGTAAACTCTGACATGCATCATCCCCCAGTCTGAGAATAATGTCTCATCAGTCACAATGCACACTTTGCCAATCCCAGTGTTCTCAGTGTTGATCATATTTAGTATTCATGTTGAGGTCTCTGTTATCACAGTGGTGCCCTCATTATGTCAACATAACGCTGGAAATGATCCTGCATAAATCAGGGGGTCAGAGGTCACAGCCCTCTGTTAACTCCATATTCCAGGCTTCACTGCCTAATATTATAATATCTTGATGGTTCTGCTGCACTAAGACCTCACGCTACACGGATAAAACAAGTGTAGTAATCAAGGCTGAATGCACACGCCGCTGAAAGGTCGCCCTGCCTTTGGCACGGCTTCACATTTCTCTGACCCTTGATCTCACCCCGGCCTGTGATAGGCTCCTCACAGGTGGCCCCACTGATCCAGAGAGTGAACTACTCTGCATCAGCGTGTAGGAAAACATCAGAGCACAATCTGAATTTAATTACCAGGCACAGAGGCTCACATCAGTGTTTTCTTTTCATGAATTATTATCAACTCCTAAACTCCTAAAAGTACCAGAACATTAATACACAATACACAATCTGCAATCTTTTTAATGGCTGCAGAGACACTGCGAGCGATCAGAGGAGCAAATAAAGAACAAGGACAGGAGGGGGCAGAGGCACACAGGGGAGCAGAGTGGACTGAGAGAAGCCAGGCTACCTGTGCACTTAATGAGTGTGAAGATGAAAAAGCCAGAAAGTTAGCTGAGCAGAAGAGGCAATTTTTGGAGAAGCGTTACATTCATCAAGCTGTCTTGTCTTGGACTCATCGTGTTCTGAGGTGGTCCACATAACAAGGTGTGGAGATCAATAGCATCCATTTACCGAGGTGCAGCTCATCTAATCATCGGGCGCTCTGTGAAGGAGCTGCGACACACACCTGAGCCTCTGGAGGAGAGCAGAGTAATGAAATGTACACTGCAGCCTGCTCAATCTCTGAGTTTCCAGCAGCCAGCACAAACAGAGCCCCCTTACGCCTCCTCTGTCTCACTTCCTTCATCTCCTCCAGCTCCTCATATAAACAATAAAGCCAGGCTTCACCTCCTTTGGTCTCCTCTCCTCCTCTCCTCCTCCCATACACATGTACAGGCACATGGTTTAAGTTGCACATGGTGTGGTCCATTAGGAGTCTGAGGGGTGTTAGGCACTGAGACCAAAAATATCCACAGCACTCTGTTTCTCTCTCCAACTCATTGACTGAGTGCCTCGGGGTAGCAGCACAATAAGCGCTCCTTGTCCCTGCTCCCCAATGCAATTCTATAATTCATCTTAATTGAGAAAAACAAGCAAGCGGAGGGGAGCGCAGGAGCGATGTGAAGTGCAGGTCATGCATTTCTGGGACTCGGGGACTTGGGGTGTATGTTTTGCACGGCCTGTGAAAGGTGAATGTAGGTGCTTACTATGGCAATTCACTTTCATCCTTCTCTTCTGTAAATACACTTAAGGCTCTTTTCCACTACACAGTTCCAGCACTACTCCACTCGACTCTACTCAGTTTGGGTTCCTTTTCCACCAGCCCGAGTACAGACTCATGGTGGGCGGGGTCGTCTAACAGCTGCACAAAACTGCTGCGCAACACAGGACTTCCACCAGATCTGTGTCCGGTCCGTCTCCCATCCGCTGCGGTCCGTCTCCATGCTCTCTTGTCCGTCAACACCCACCAGTTGTGTTTTCAGAACGCAGCATGGAGCAGGACCTCCGGACAGCTGGAGTCATGTGACTGAGGTTTCCTCCTCCTCCTCTCCTCATCCATGTTGTCTTTCTGGTCCTTACCTTTACAGCTTACTTCTTACTCAGATATCTGAACTTTTACTGCTCAGTATTTTAAAAAAGGGCTCAGTACTTGAGCTTAAACGTATTCCTGGTATTTTTATCTGTTTATAATGCAGAGTAAATAAAAAACAATAAGGGCCTGTGTCCACTAACAGCATTCCTTTTTTGTGTGCATGTGGCATCCTTTTTCTGCACAAAACCAAAGCATCAGCTTCGGTCCTGCTCTGTGCTCTCTCATCCGTCATGGAGTAGGACCTCCGGACAGCTGGAGTCATGAGACCAAGGTTTTCCCGCTGTAATCACTGAATCAAGGATTCTCCTCCTCCTCCTCCTCCTCCTCTCCTCATCCATGTTGTCTTTCTGGTCCTCTGAAAACCTCTGACCTGTTGACTCCAGGCCTGGCTCCGCTCATCATGACTTTGGTTTGTTGTTGTAGTTAAGTGAAATACGATCTGGTGATAACACAGAGTGTTTTATTCTGAAAATTAACCGGATGTTTTCATTTGGTTTTGGTGAAACCTGACTTCCTGTCCCGCTCCATCTGCTCTGTTGAGATTGATGCGACGTGCTCCGGCATCCGGGACAAATGGAAGTCTTGTGTATCTGATCTGGAGGACTCAGACCTGCTGGATCAGAGACGCAGCCGGGACGCAACGGAGCGGATCCAGTGGAAGTTAACACATTGACTAGAATAGAAACCTATCAGATCTGGAGCTGTGATGGATCAGAGACTGACCAGACATGGATCAGGTTGAATTTGGCCTCAAAACTGCATTCATGTCATTTTGAACACAACACAAACCCAACAATCCCAAACAATGGAGGACATGGAGAAGGGAAAAGCATGGAGGGAGGAAAGCAAAAGAAGGCTGCAGGCGGCGAGACATTGCAGGCAGTCCGCCACCTTCTAGTATCGGCTCAGCTCGCTTGGAACCAGAGCAGAGCAGGTACGAAAAACTGGGATCTGACACGAGGTACCGCGCCCGTGGAAACTCAACACAACCCGAGTAGAGTCCAGTCAAGTCCAGCAGAGTAGGGCTGGAACTGTGTAGTGGAAAAGAGCCATTACTGAGGATGTTTTCTCTTCTGAGCTTAACAAATGAGTGGCAACAAATCCTGCTGGAGAGGAAAGCAGGAGACTTCATGTTCTGACTCACTGTCATTTGGCTCGGTTGTCACACGGCTGAATAAAGGAAGACGATATTTGAGCCTGAAATGGATAAAACACGATCATTCTGAGTTTCTGTGCTCCAAACACATCCAAGGAGAGGAACTGTGTTTTTATATTCTGCACTCAGTGTGGTTTTTACGCGCGGCTGTAATTTATTCAAGGGTTCTCTGGTTCAGATTCCTGAGCTCAGGCACAGGAGTATGAGGCAGATGGTGCTTAAACACTATCTTGAATTGCAGACTAAACATGACGTCTGCATATCAATGCTTTGTCGAGCAACTTTCAGGCTGATACTGCGGCTCATACACACAGATGGAGACACAGCTTTTACTGCACACACAGACTCTTGCTGCTGGTAATTAGCAGAGAATGTGGGTTGTATGTTTTCTTCATGGCTGTTTGAGTTTTAAAAGCAAACTCTAACTGGTTGGCTGATGCAGATCTTGCATTTCAGTGCACAGTTTAACATTTATGAGAGGGAATCCTGCTGTTCTGATGCAGATCTGTGCACAATGTGTGCACGAAACGGAGCTGCTGAGCATGTATCCCTGCACTGATCTATTCAAAAGTACATGTTTTTGGAATATGCAGCACAGTATCAGTTGTGTTTGCATCTATTTTCCATCCACTCTCCCCAGCCTGTGCTATCTAGGGCAGCGGTCAGCAGTTTTAATCAATTTTCCAAACACAGGAGCGCGGCGCAGGCAGGGAATCCAAGCAGGGCAGTAGGGAATGGACATAGCAATAATAATAACACAAAATCTAATCTGAATTATGCTCTAAAGAGATTAGGTCACAATAATCCCCAGAATAAACACAAAGAGGGAGGAGGGGAGGCCGCTTGTGATCAAACACAGGGAGGGGAGCAGCGTCGTCTGTGCGGGGATGTTTTTATTCCTCATGGTGGGATTTGTGTAAAGTTGTGTTTGATTTTGTGTTAGATGGTGTTTATTTTGGGGAATGAGAGTACGTCTGAAGCTCAGAGGGTTGCTATTATTAAAGGAGAATAAAATGCTTCCTATTGTCTGCTCAAACAAAGAGAGCTTCCCTCAGGGCGAAGGATTCCTGAACATTTCAGTCTCAAAGCCAAATGGAGTACATCCAGATTTATTAAAACTATCACCGCCCAGTTAGGCAGAGACCCAGATAACCCAATAAACCCATTATCCATTTGAGTGAGTGCAAGTGGAAGGTTAAATCAACATGTCAACACAATACCTACCGCAGGGCGCTTTAAAATATGAACGACGGGGACACGCAGGAATTATGAGAGGATGATTCACTGCTTTAAAACCAGAGACACAGACAGACCTGAATAAAGACTGAATCCAGTGCAAGGTTTAACTCTGCTCCTCTAGCAGTGTCACACTGATTTTATGCCCCTAAGAAGAGGAAGTCCGTATTTAAGTTCCAGTTTGACATTTGGGCGTCTGACAACCCAAACCAAGAGTTGAAGAAGTCACGACATCAGGCTGCAGTATTTCAAAGCACCTAACTGTCCTTTATATCATCACTCCTTCTGTTTGTGTGAGGATGACTGTTTTAACTTTGACCAGCCAAGCTAGGTGTTTACCTCTGCTACCAGTGCTTGTGCTAAGCTAAGCTAAGCTAAAGAGCAGTGTTGATCCTCTCTTCTGCATTCTGCAACAGATGCAAGAAAGCAACATTCCTCACAGTGTGAACCTCCTCCTTTATGCAGCTCCTCTGAGCAAACACTCTCACAGCTCTGTGCTTTTAGTTGATTTTCTGGAATTACTGCCGGCTCTCATTGTGGCCTTCCTGCTGCTGACTCTGTGAGCCGAGGGTTCAGGGATCAGAGAGGACAGGGCCCGGAGCAGACCTCGAGGTCAGCGTCAGCCTTTCTGCTGAGCCGGCTATTGTCCGGCAGCTGCGTGGCCGCACCACTCCAGGTCTATTCAGAGTCCATTCAGCAGCCTCAGCTAAGTGCAATAGAAGACCTCGGCCTATTGTCTGACGCCAGGTCTGTTTGAGCTGCACCAGAATGCTCACTTCATCTCCCAGAGAGTTCAGAGAAACAGTTAAGTCTCCTAGAATGGGGGCGGATTTACACGAGTAAAAAGACACGTTAAACACATTCAGGCCGACTCCAGGACTCAAACAGAAACTGCTTGACCTCTGTGACCTTTGCAGAGTGTCAGACTACATGATGTGACCTCTGATAGCTTCACTCAACACATCCGTCAAACATAGAAGCTCTATTAGGACATGCTTGGATGCACAATATGTGACTATGTGAGGAACCTATCTTCCTTTAATACCTTAGTTTCATTCTGTAATCATACGAGCTGCAGAACACATCAACATGTCATCACTATCACAACCTGAGCGTTCATGTTAAAGCCTCTCTAAAGTCTGGATTCATCACAGGAAATAAGAGAAGGATCTGACGTGCTCCAGCGATGTTTTCTCACTCAGCATGAGCAGGTTTTACTTTTTTGGGGTTTATCCTGGATTCAGGAGAAACCGGTTGAAAACAGGTCTGCATAAAACATGAAGAGCAGCAGACAAACATTAAAAACTCAAACACATGCGTTCCTCGTATCATGCTGGCCTTGTAATCACTGTGCATGCTAGCTTCAGCAGAACTCCTGCCTCTTTAAGCTCCACTGAGAGGATGAAGTGTCATAGATGAGATCTAAACTCCTCAAACTCAACAGTACAAAGACGGAGCTCGTGGTTGTGGCCCCTGAGCCACTGCTCAGGAAGGAGATCTCCTCCTCCATGTGGATGGCTGTTCCATCTCCCCATCTCCTGGAGTCCACAACCTGGGTGTCATTCTTGACTCCACCCTCTCCGTGCATGTCAAATCTGTCACAAAGTCTGCCTTCTACCACCTCAAGAACATCTCCTGTCTGCGTCCATCTCTCTCTGATTCAGTTGCCCAGACCCTCATCCACGCTTTCATAACCTCCCAGCTGGATTACTGCATTGGAGTCCTGTTCGGGGTACCCAGCAATGCCCTGGACCGGCTCCAATACATGCAGAACTCAGCTGCCAGGGTTCTCACGCACACCAAGCCCTGGCAGCACATCACCCCCACTCTCATGCACCTCCACTGGCTCCCTGTAAGTACTGCATAAGCTCCTCCTCCTCTCCTACAAATCCCTGCATGCACTCGCCCCTCCTCCACCAACACACTCCATCCTGGAACCTAAGGTCTTCAGACCTGGGTCTCCTCTCCATCCCCTGGACTAAGCTGCAGACCTTCAGGGACAGAGCCTTCAGTGTGGCAGCCCCTACTCTGTGGAACTCTCTCCCTCCAGACATCAGAGCGCCCCAACCCTGGACACTTTCAAAGAAGCAATCAAAACACACCTTTTCCTCAAGGCCACCTACCCCCCAGACCCCCTACCTGACCCTGTGAAGCCACCTTGGGTTTCTTGAAAGCTGCTGTATAAATATCAGTTATTATTATCATTATTATGTCAGTCTGTGTCTTTATATTAAAAACATTCTGCCCGTCTTATGATGTGTTTTCCTTGCAGCCCAGGAGGAGCCGTTTGTATCAGCTGTAATATATAAATGAAATCTACATGAAAGGAAATAACCTTGAGTATCTCACAACACTTCCTCACCAGATTGTTGACAACAGTCAGCTTCAGCACCTACTTCTGTGTTATGTAAGCGTGCAATATTACCCAGCTTGTTTTGCATTTTCTCATCCGCTGCAAGAAAGAAATATGAGGCAATAAAAACATTAGAATACCTAAACGAGTAACAGGAGACCTGTGGCACGGCGAGCACCTCAGATATTCCCAAAGTATTGAGAAAGTGACAATCACACACACACACACACACACAAAACAGCCGCATCACACTCAGTGAAAAAGCCATCTGGAGGCATCAGCACTTCCATGAGCAGGATTAAGTCAGAGTGCAATGACTTTGTGGTTTAAAGTGCCTCCAAAGAGCGTCATTATTACCTTCCCAGAATGCAAATATGCCTTGGGCCAATTAGAGGTAGAGCCAATACCAATGTAAGTCCATAAAAATCCACCCTTCATAATCATTCAGTGATATGACTCATGGGTGCGATTGGAACAGCGGCCTGTAAATGTGTCATGATTATGAGTCCGTGCTTGAAATGAATGGAGGAGCTGAGTATTTCATTCCCACGGTGCTGGAGCCGCTCCACGCATATGTTAGTGTCAGTGCCTCTAATGAAATAAATAGACCTGTGATGGTACTTATTAGACCTCCATAAGTGGCAGGTAAAGACGAGGGCCCCGCTCTGGATCAAAGGCAGTTTAATGTCTCTTTTTTAGATCTGCACCTATCAAGAGGTATTTAAGAGGGGGGTGGTGAGAGAGGGGGGGTGGCTTCTTTTTGTTTATGGAGACAGACGCCCTCATCCAGGATCTCTCTTTGTAATTACACGCCAGCCAGGGCCTTCATTCCTCTCCTCTTCACAGGGAGAGATGAAAGACGAGAGAGACAGAGGCATGTAATCGCTCCTCTGACTGAGAGGAGGTGAGGGACACGGAGGATAGAAGGACAAAGGGACGGTGAGTGGTGGTGGGGTTTTAATAAACCTCGTCTGTCTCTTGTTTACAGAGACTCACCCACCTCCCCTGGTTCCTCTCCCTCTCTCTCTCACACACACACACACACACACACACACACACACACACACACACACACACACACACGCTGGCTGTCTCTGACTGAAGCTTTCATTATTCTCAGAGTTGCCAGTTCCTCGCCCTCAGGACAGATGTGTAAATTGTTGTGCTAATGTAAGGCCCACTGCTGAGAGCTTTTGAGGGACAGAGATTTACACACTCCACACCGCTGTATAACTGTCACTCACAAACTCCGGCTCACAAGAGCAGAAAGTAGTGCGCCGTTAGCGACAGCATCTCAGCACACACACACACACACACACTCACCAGTACATAGGCGTGCGTACACAAACACAAACACACACTCCTGATGGAGGCGTGGGTGGAAGCTGACAGCCACACGTAAGTGCTCTGTTTCCTTCATGCCATTCATACTCTGCTCGCCTCACTTCTTCAGAGGAGGTCTAAAGAGCAGCAGTCCAATCTGTTCCTTCAGCACCGTCAAACTACAACACTCCCCATCTCTGGTGTTATTTACTCTTAAAAAGCTGCATGGGACCGATGCTGGGAAAGCACCTGTTGATCTCTCTATGCAGGTTAAACTAAGGTGATCAAGGGATGTTTGAGTAGTGCTCCACCACACAGACACAAAGAGAGAGAGAGACCTATGACTCTGTGACTCTGCACATTTATTAAAGATATGTTAGTAAGAGAAATGTGAGGATATAAGGAGGGGAAGCAGGGAGTCCAGGTTCACAGGATTGATTCCAGGTCGTGACATGATTTTGTGCACGTCGTTCTGTCCTTCCCTCTCTTGCTCTCCTATCTAATATGTTCTTCCACTATGCATTGATTCTTGGACAACATTTGGTTGTTGTAGTTTTTGAGGACATTTCTGTTTGGACTTCAGGATACTGTTTGCAAAGGAGGACTTTTGGAGGCGGCTGTATTTGAGTGAACACTTTTCTTTCTCTGTTTTTGCTTTGTTCAGGGGTTTATTGTGAAGAAAGTGGCCTAGTTTATTCTCAACTTAACTTTATTTATGTAGCACATTTTATACATTTAAGCCTGCAGCCCAAAGTGCTTCACAAAAGAACAGAGATGCTAAAATAATACAAGACAATCATAAATAAAATATTGAAAATACAAAATAAAATCAATTCAGTAAAATTAATGAAAAACAAAAAAGTTAAAATGATGAGATAAATAAATACATGTTTTTAAAACAGTGATTATAATTATGCAGTCCAGGGTTAAAAATAATGACTCCAAGTTAAAAGCCAGATTAAAAATGTAAGTCTTTAGTTTATTTTAAAATCACTCAGAGGTTCGGCCGTTTTAATGTCCAGAGGAAGAGAGTTCAGAGTTAAGGGGCATAAAACCAGAAAGCTCTCTGGCTGGTGAATGGGTGAGACACACAAAGAACATTTTAACATTTACAGCAGCTTTATTTGTTTTTCTGAACAATTAAAATGGGGGTTCAAAGATTTGAGTTTGATGATGCCTATCCAGTTAAACTGACAAATGAAAGGAGCTTCTGAACAAAGTAATAGTTACAAAGCTTAAATAAAGAGCTGATTGTTGAACCTGCTCCTATAAATCAATACATTAAAGAATGAACAGATGTTATTTAGGTAGCTTTATCTTGCAAAGATGCAAACTCATCTTTCAAAGGAGTTACACACTGAACTTTCTGATAGTTGCATGAGTCAGCATTTTTCTGAAGTGTCTGAGGTTAAAATAAAGTTACTAAAGAATCAAGAAATATATTTTTAAGATGAGATAATAGTCACATGATTGATTTTATTCTTTCTTTTTTTACTTTAATTTACTAACTAGAGACAGGAGCTGGAAACTAGCAATACTATTAACCTCTACCCAAAACATCAGAGTCACTGCACTGTGTGATTTATACTGTCCCTATAAAATAAACCAATCAACTAACTAAATAACTAACTAACTAAATAAATACATAATTGAATAAGTAAATGAATTAAAATATAAATAAATAAATATTTAGATGATTGAAGGAATACCTGAAAATCACAGCACATCCAGACTTCACACAATAGAGGAAAAATGTAGAAAAACAGGTTTAATGTGACGCTGCTCCTTCATCAGGTGTCAGGAAGACAATAACATCACACAAAGTCCTTTTCACACTTTCCAGATAATCTCAGGACAGCCTGCTTTGCTCCAGAAACTTTCTACTGTTCCAGATTCAGGAGGAACGACCGTGTTTATGTTTACAGGATATTCACGGTGGCAGGCCGATGCTGTACTGAAAGTTTCTGCCTTTCTATCAAAGCTTCGTGTCATTGGATGAATTCACAGCATCAAGCAGTGAGTGGAAAAGAGGATCAGCATTCACAACAACCGCTCACACAGACTTCTTGCAGAATTTTTTACCAGGAGGCCGGCAGAGAAATCCAGACACACAGCTCACCTCTTAAATCTGAAGGAGTGTGGTGAATGTGTGAATGCAGCTTTAATCATTGCACTCTTTTAAAGGGTGTTACTTCATCAAGTAAAAAGGAAGTTTGATTAATTGGTTCATCGACTATAAAAAGACTTAACTGACTTTACTACAGACCGGGACTATTTTGTGTCTAAAGGTAAATACACATCTGAGCGGATGAAAATCGTATGTGGAGTACCTCAGGGATCCATTCTGGGGCCTCTACTATTCAACATCTACATGCTCCCCTTAGGTCAGATAATAAGAAACAACAACATAAAATACCACAGCTATGCAGATGACACACACATTTACATCACCATATCACCAGGGGATTATAGTCCCATACAAACACTGAGTAAATGCATCAAACACATCAATGACTGGATGAGTCAGAACTCTCTTCAGTTCAACAAAGAAGAAACTGAAATGATTGTTTTTGGAGGAAGAAAGGTTAAAGGTTACTGCTCAGCTCCAATCTGCACAGATGAAATGTTCAAACCAAGCCAGAAACCTTGGTGTAGTCTTAGACTCAGACCTTCATTTCAGCAGTCACATTAAGACCATTACAAAGTCAGCCTACTATCACCTTCAGAATATATCAAGGATTAAAGGACTCATGTCTCAGCAGGATGCAGAAAAACTCCTCCATGCATTTATCTTTAGCAGACTAGACTACTGTAACGGGGTCTTTACAGGACTCCCTAAAGTCCATCAGAGGACTGCAGCTCATACAGAATGCTGCTGCTCGAGTCCTAACAAGGACCAACAAAGTAGACCACATCACTCCAGTTCTTAGATCTCTACACCGGCTTCCTGTCTGTCAGAGAATAGACTTTAAAATCCTGCTGATGGTTTATAAAGACCTGAATGGTTTAGGCTGATCTGCTGCTACTGTATGAACCATCTGGACCTCTGAGGTCCTCAGGTCCTGGTCTGCTTTCAGTCCCTAGAGTCAGAAGGAAACATGGTGAAGCAGCGTTTAGTCATTATGCTCCACATATCTGGAACACACTCCCTGAAAGCTGCAGGTCTGCTCCAACTCTCACCTCTTTAAAATCAAAGACTAAGACCTTTTTATTTAACACTGCCTTCCTATCTTAGATTATTTTAACTCACTTTAAATTAAAATTTAATGTTTAATATATTTCTAATGTTGCTTTTCTGTTTTATTATATTTGTCTTTTTAATTATGTTCTTTAATGCCTGTCTGAATGTTTTAATATAAAGCACATTGAGTTGCCCTCAGGTATGAAATGTTCTATATAAATAAAGCTGCCTTGCCTTGCCTTACAGAGGACTTCTGTCTTTCTGTTTCATCTGAAGCTGCTGGTCTGTTAGTTTAGTCCAATGCAGGACACAGAGACGGCTGGCCTGTGCGTCCAGAAGTAACTGACACTAATAACACGTTAGAGTTTGTGCTTTTCATCTGTGTAGAAGTCTGAGTTAGAAAATGTCATGGAAGGGAAACAGCATTATTATCTAAAATGAGGCACCACTCTTTTAATACGTTTCACCAAGCGTAAATGTCAAACATTGGTCCGTTCCGGCGCTCTAAATGAGTGAATCTGCAGCTTTTGTTTCTCTTCTGTGTCATTTTGCAGTAATTATCTTCGGTTTGGGACTCCAGCTTTGACAAAACAGGCAATTTAAAGGCAACACCTTGGGCAGCAAGGAAACAACGATGAGCAATTTAAACTATCTTCTGACATTCAGTGGACTTCAGTTATAATAGTAATTATAATAATCATAATTGAGTTTCTTACTCCTGGTCACATCCCTGCCATGCACGGTGGCGCCGGATGACGGACTGCCTCTCTGTCTACGTGTGTGATGGCGCCCGGCTCCTGAGGGGTTTTCAAACTACCCATCTGCCCTGGAATCTGCCGGTCCGTCTGTCTGTCTGCTCGGCTCTCCACAGGTCTGTCTGTCCGTCCCCCCCGTGTGATCCGTGTTTCTTTTATTAAGCCGTGGAAGAGGAGGGCAGGAGGCTGCAGCGTGAAGGTGAAGCTATAGACACAGAGACACCTCTCTGTGTTTAATGACCCACTATAACTATACCCATTCATCTCCCCTGGCAGAGCGCTCAAACGCCTCTGAAACGCTCCTCTGCTGAACATATTGCATCACGCTAACTCATGAGTATGGACACATGAAACACGCTTCTCCTGCTGCTGTTTATGTTTGAAACCCTTTGTACAAATGCTTTGATACAAATGATGTCAATCTGGTAGGGACTAAGTGTAATGATGTCAGAGAACACATAAATGAGAGAGTGTCGGCTGCCGCAGCGCTGCCACATAAACCAATCACACGGGGAGCTCAAGCTCACATTTGGCACTTTATCCCTGATCAATAACGTCTATAAGGCTGTCCTTTGCTTGAGTCAGGTGCTTTCTCTACCTGCTGTACTGATACACACACATTTACAATGACAAGCACACACACAGACACACACACACACACACTATCTCTTTGTGACTGAGGGGATTGGAGCAAGTGAAGCTGAGCAACAGCAGCAGAGCAGAGACACCCAGAGTTAATGAACCCTCACCAGTCAGCATGGCTGTCCATCTGCTTTCATAATCCCCATAAACAGCAGGCCAACCAGCTACACACACACACACACACATGCACACATGCACACACACACACACACAAATGCACAAGAAGCATATCGTCATCCAAAAATCCATCGTGACGAATGAAGGCCGTACAAGTGCTTTATGAGTGTGCATGTGTGTGTGTGTGTGTGTGTGTGTGTGTGTGTGTGTGTGTGTGTGTGTGTGCAGGATTGTGGGTTGCAGAAGGGGGGGGGGGGGCTGATGTGTCCATTATACTGCTTTAGCTCTGCTCAGCTAATCTAAGCGGAGTGGCGAGGAGAGGTGAGCCTGAGGTCGGGCGCCGGGCCCATCTGGTCAGCAGCAGGTAAGAAGCTTGAAACACACACCCGCTGACTCACTGGACGTGTGTGTAAGCTCATACACATAAACCTAACCTTAATTACATGCAGGTACATCTGCCACATTAGAGCAGACGTCGCTGTCGTGCTGCCTCACATTTAAAATGACTCCTAACTCTTCAGCTGCTGATGCCTGGTGGCGTTTTGTGCGGCGCAGACTTCCTACACCTGGCACGGGGATTGAACCAGGAGGATAAACCAGGTTTCCTCCTGTGCAATCAGACCCGCTGCCAGAGTGCCAGAGATGGGTGTGTGCAAGAGCCGAGTGCTGATTGGGGACTGGGAGTGCGACCCCACTGTGACCCATGCAGAAAAGAGAGTAATACCTTAGCAGTAATGCCGGCTTCCCATCAGCGTGCACCCATCACACACACTCACAAACGGGGCCAAGAAGGAGCCTGTCAGTCCTTGATTAAGACCTGCATCTGAGGCGGGAACAGAGTCTGTGCTGAGAGTTTGGAGGCTCCCGGTCAAAAACTCCAGAGAAGGAGAATTAAGTCCTGCAGCTAAAGACGGGCGGAGGAATTAAAGGGTGGATGAGGGCAGATCTCAGTCTTTCACTCTTCTCTTTGCTGTGCTTGTGATCCAAGAGTATCTGAGCAGAAAAAAGGATTACTGCTCCCACTGTGCGTGTTTGTATGTGTCTGCATATGTTTTGGGGATAAGGGGAGATACTGCAAAGTGGACCTTTTTTAAAAAGCTGCAGAGTAGAGGAGCAGAAAGATAAAGAAAGTACAGACGAGGAGAGGACGGATCTGAGCCTGCCCTCGTTGACCCTTGATTAAGTGCCAATCACAGCTCCATCCACCACGGACAGCAGAGCTTAAGAGACGGACATGCTGCTTTAACTCCATGTCAGTCACTACATTAAATAACACAGCAACTCACCGCTGACATGCAGCCAATCACCAATCCTCCACAATCCTCCACAATCCTCCCCCCCCCAACGCCACACACACACTCACAAACACACTCATTAAGCATCATTCGCCTTGATTTGAAACATAAGGGAGGGGGAGAGAAAAAATTGTAAGTTGTTTGAAAGTCCTGCTGTTGCCTAGCTGCCTGCCATGCAGACAGAAGGACGCAGGATCATTTCCGCTCCCTCCCTCTCTCTCTCTCTCTCTCTCTCAGGCGGAGATATGCACACGTTCGCTCAATCCGCCCGTCTCTCCGGGGAGGTCTGTGTGTCATTCCCCTACTTTAGACACACCAGCTGCTCCGTGTGCTCCGCCGTGTTAAGAGCCCCCCCCCAATCCCACCTTGCGCAAGCCCCGAGTGGCACCCACATCCATTTACACACAGGCATGACAAAGCTCCCCTCGCTCCCCTCCTTTACCTAACCCACGACAACCCAAACACACACACACACACACACACACACCCCAACCCTGTATTCACAAGAGCCCTGAGGGCAGATGGGACCCTAATAAGCGTCACACTCAGAGAAATGGGATTCCTCACACTGCCTTCTAAAGAGCAATTCCCAAACTCTGATGGCAGAGAGATGGATAGAAGAAGAAAAAATGATGAAGTGAGAGAGATATGGATGACAGAGGTCGGTATATGTGAGACTATAAAGCTATAAATACGCCTGATGAGACTATCAAGAGATGGGAGGAGAAGGAAGGGGAAATGGGGACAAGTGACGGCAACTTATTCATGTGGATCTGGGGGAATGTAGCGTCGCATGACAAATTCACAAAAGGAAGACAATATAACACAAACTGGCATCTCCTCCTCTCATGCAGCATATTCCTCCCTCCCCATGGAAAGTGTATTATTAACACACTTTAAGCTGAAGTTCCCTCCAGTTAGCCTGGCCCACATGGCAGACTCTAACAGGCATTAACAGATTGCCTGTGGTCTAAGCTCTGAGTGGACTTGGCTCAACTGTGTTTTCAAGACAAAAAAGCCTCTGCTAAGAAGATGAGGAGAATCTGCTCGGCCTGGAAAACCACCTCTTTTTTTTATCTCCAGAGGACACACGCAGAGAGCTGGACCACGGCACAGCCAATCACACTCAGACTCTGCCTCTGATCTAACGCAAAACACTTTTACCACAAGTGTGTGTGTGTGTGTGTGTGTTTATCTAAGGGAAGGGGGGTTGGTCGGGGTCTGGCGTGACCCCCTGTAGTGAATCCTGATCCTATTGGTCACGATGCTCAGAGTGCTGCTGAGATCTTAAATGAAAATTCCTGCACTGGCTCACTCGCTCCTCCAGAGTAACCCAGCAGGTCTTTCTCCATTTAATGCTACCTCTTCATCAGGGGACGTGGCTCCGTTTTGCATGTGTGTGTGTGGGTGTGTGTGTGTGTGGGTGGGGGAGTACTTCAGATGTCAGATGTCACTGAGCACGTCTTAGCATATCAATCATTGGGGGAATCAGGGATCTTCACGGTGAAACAGCTTGTGTGGAGAGCTCTTCCAGTTTAGCATCACTTTGCTTTAAACTCAGCAACATTTACACAACGATCCAAAGAGCAGAGTTACTTTCTGACATTTCTTTCAAGGTAAATACTTCAAACTGAGAGCCATGAGAGAAAAGCAAGTTGCCAATACAATGTGTTTTCTTTCCTGATTCAAGGGAAGCCAAAAAGAAACACACAATAAAGTGTTGTTTACATCCAGAATACAACACGCTGCGCTTTTTGTCCTTTTGAAAAACACAGATGGGTTTGTTTGGTGAAGGGACGCCTTGGATCTCAGGTGTATTACAAGATTAGGGACTGCTTGTTTACCCATGAAGACATATTTGGCAAAACTGGAGTGAATGAGTTGTTAAAGTTTTGTGGTTATAGGTTAGTAAACCTACAAAGTGAAGTTTGTGAATGCTTTCATCTGACTGTGAGATCCAGATTGGTGCGACACCCCTGATGTGGAGACGTGTCTGACTGTGGGACACTGCAGCTGACACTCCTTCAGTTAGAGGACTGAGGAGACTTGATTGTCATTTCTTAAAGTGTTTGCCTTTAAAAAACTAGAATAGCATCAAAAATGCATGTGTACATTTTCCTCTCCTCCTCTTTTGTTCAATTCAACCGACTTCTTTTAGAGTGAGCTTCAGTCACCCAGCCTGGATTCCTCCCTCTTCCTGCAGTTGAACATCTTCCACTTCTATCCTGCAAAGTTTTACCTTCAAAGCTTCCCAGAACAAAAAACCACGACATGCAATCTTCACCTGTGCATGAAAGGTTATGCAACCTCTACACACGAAGCACACACACACTCACTTCTAAGCGAGTGTAGCTCCTGTGAAGTTGTGAATGAGTTCAGAGTGTGTGTGTGTTCTCCTGCTGCCCCCCTTTACCCCACACAAAGGGGGCAGAAAAAAGGCTCTCTGGAGTCTCCTATTCATCTAAAGCACAATGGAACCCCACAGAGGTTTTCTTCCTGTTTCCCTGTCTGCCCCACCCATCTCCCCCCGCAGGGGCAGGATGGAGGGGCAGGGGGTACCCCGACCTGCCCGCCCAGAGGCAACATGGCTCCCATCTGCTATCCAAATTCTCCCTCCTCCACTCCCAGGTCCATCCATCCGCCCCCCTAATCTGTCCACAGCCTTAAACTTTTCTTAAACTCAACTTGAAAATGCAATCTGTGTGTCTTCAAGTCTTCTGCAGAGATGTCTTCCCTCTGAGGTCATCAGTAGAATAAAATGAGTTTTAAGATTACTATTAAAAAAACAGTTTGTCCTTGGGACAGATAGCTCAGCCGAAAACAATTTAAATCTCAAACATGAACGGCTTTGAATGTTTGTGTTGAATTGAAACATTCTGCATTTGATGGTGTTTGATGTGAAGGCACACAGGTAGGAGAGACCATCTGCTGTGAGATAAACAGAACAGGATTAAATGAAATATTGAAATAGCTTCACTGGGTGATCATCATCATCAACAGTATATTTGTACTCATTTTAAATACCAACACAGAGAATTAGTTGGCAGGCTCTGTGGTATTGATTTAATCATTACAAGCAGAGATTTTAAACACTGCCTGAACATATCTCCTTTAAAGAGGGGAATAATGACCTGTGCTTAAAACGACATTCATCTCAAGTCTGCCAATCTCTGCAGAAACTTTCCTCAGCTGCTCATTCTTCTTCTTCTCTTTCCTTATAGTCAGCTCCCTCTTCCATTTACCTCCCTGCGTCGCCCTCCTACTGAGTCCTCTCTGCTTGCTGCAGATTTATGGTCTGGGCTAACATGCACAGTATTGGCAAAGCATTAAACATGTCTACTCTTAATACTGTGAGCTCTCTCCATCGATAAGAGCCTTAATAAAAGCATCCCCCTGGTGGATTTGTGCGTCTCTTTTATACTTTCCCTCCTCGACAACATCCTTCCCTCCTAACCGCCGTTTCTCCTTCTTCTTCTTTGCTTGCTTTAAACTGCTGCACATCACTTGCATCCTCTCCTTCTTCTCCACGTATCCCTTTCCTCACACACCGCCTCGTTCTCTGGCCCTAGCCGGAGGTTTAATGACGCTTGAATGCCACGGCTATGGAGTTTTCTTCTCTGCTCTTTTCTCATAAAGGATATTTAAAAGCCATGCCCCGAGATCAATCTATCTCAATGTGTCTCTCTCAGATTCATTTCTCTTCCATCACCTCGTTCTGTTTTTTTTCCTCCTCTCCTTTCAGGAGGATAGCATTACCCTGCGTAACCCCGCTCCTTGTTTGGTTCACCCACATCCTCTGCAGCGCCCCCCCCCCCGGATGCAATTGGCACACTTGCTCCAACTGCCACTCTTTTATCCAGTCTCTATAAATGCCTATTGGTACCCTAAAACCCTTCACTACCCCCTGCAGCCGCTCAGGTCAGTTACACCAATGGGAGCGGAGCAGCTGTTCCACTCCCACTTCTTCCTCCTTAGCCGTCTCTGATGTCAAGATTTTGAGCATCATAAGCACACTTTAAATATTAACAAAGACCACTTTGCACGTATGAATAATACAGCAGAGAGGGCAGCGGCTGGCCAGCGATACCATCCCCTGCCGCCTGACGGCCATAAAACTAATGCACTGCTCCGGGACAGAATGTGGCCCGGTCTGGTCTGCCAGCAGGACTCGCCTGAGGAACTAGTCTGGCCTGTGGCCTGGCCCAAAGAGGGTTGTCTGCCTGCTTATTTATCATTGTGTACAACCACCTGTCCATGTTTCTGTAGATGCAACAGCCTGGCAGCATTCTTGTTATGACTACATGTTTCAGAGACTCTTTAATCTAATCTGACGTCTCAATCTGTTGAGCGTCTTTGAAGCCAGATCTCCTTCGGTGTTTGTTTGAGGTGAGCGTCGTTGTCACATTCCTTTCTTGTCATGCATCTAAAATTTATACTTGAGCTGTGGGAAAATTACAGAGTCCCCCCCGACCAAACCGCAGAGCACAGCGACAAATATTCCAGTTTACAGGCTCATACATAACACCCAAGAATGTGAGTCCTGGTGTTTCAGGATTCCCACACTTGGCACAAATGAGACAGCACTTCCAGAAAAGAGTGTCACTATTCATCCGGCTCTCTATGGGAGTGTCTGACATGCTACGCTCCCTAACTCTGAACACTCGACTGCTCCTCCACTACTGTCACCCTCGCTCTTCTCAAGTTTGACCTCCCAGTCTGGACGCTGGTCTCCTGTCCCCCCCCACCCCTCAGAGCTCAGACTGGGAACCTGGTCGCCTCTGTTTAATCCCAAAGTGTCACAATCACTTCCAGGATATCTGTTTTCTGATTCTGATGAAGTCATTAATGATGACACAGAGCAGCAGTGGACGGCAGGGTAGTTACTCCAGACAAGTGTTCCTGGCAGTCTGGGTAATTAATGTGTGTGTCAACACACACAGAGAGAGGAGCACCACAGCAGAAACGTGAGCTCAGCACATTCACAAAGCAGCCACAGAGCGAGACAGGAGGGATCTGAGGGGAGGTGGTGGTGGAGGAGGAAAGGTGCACACACAAAGGGAAAGAAGATAAATGCAATCTGTCTGTCTCATCATGCATTCCCCTAAATATATCTGCCTCACTCTGCAGACTTTACTGGGGCACACTGAGCTATTGTCCCGCTGCATGGTGTCCCCCTCCTCTTGGCTCTGCTACCCTGAGCAGGACCTCACTTCAATCCTCAACTGTTTTTATATCAGTGTTCCTTCATTTCTCATGCAAGGATTTCAGAATGGTCCACATTTTTTAATAAACGTAAGCTGCTTTTCTGCTCCGCCTGTTCAGGGAATAACACACACACACACACACACACACACACACACACGCACACACACAGGAGAACCTGGGGAGGTATGACAGGGCTCTTATTGGCCTCTGAAGAACCGTCCTCAGACCTGGACAGTCAGTCACCGTGTCCTCTTGACTTCTTCACTTGAGGTGAGCTCTTTTTTCTGGAGTGGTCTCACTCATTGTTGTGAGCACTGTTCTTTTTTTCTACTGTAAATGGAGCTTAATCCACAATCCACTAAACCCTCAGATTTCTGGGTTGTATTTCAATCTGATGTGGTGAAGGGAGGGGAGGGAACACTCCAGGCTGGAGTACCTGCACCGGGCCACGCTGAGTTTAATCATAAATATTACACCAGAGATAGGTAGTGTCACCTTGATGTCCAGGATTTGTCTCATCAGCTCACCCACAGTGACCTGCCCTGTGTCCAAAGTGATTTCATCTCCATTAGAGTCTTTGAAGGCCTTCATTCAGGGCACTCCACTGATCAAAGCCTGCTCTGTTCACACGAAGGAGAAACTATCTGATAAAATAAAGATTAATAAAGAGTATGAAAGCTTCATGCATGGGCTGGGAGTTTTCAATATGTCTGTAACAGCTTGTACACCAAAGAACAGGAGTCACTAAATTCAGACTGAGCATCTCACAATGAGGAATATTTCTTTAACAGAACCTCCTTCCTCGAAGCACTTCTAGCACTCTGTCTCACTTTTCATAAAGCTGTTTCTTTCTGGAGAGGCCAAGAAGGCATGGAGCAAAACCTTAATTACTCCCAGCGCACCGGGGGAGTTTGATTTTTCCGCTCCAAGTAGAAAAGAGAGCTCTGAGCTCTGAGCTCTGAGCTCGGATCCAGCTACTGTAAGGCTGGAGACTGCCGTGTGTGAAAAAAAGTGCAGATCAGCAGGCGACCTCAGCCCTCTGCACTGTTATAGGAATGCAATATAATCCCAGGCATTACTTTTTAATTCCCATGAAGCAAAAGTTGAAGCCTGATGTGTCCTCGAGGCGTGACACAGTGAAAAGTCTAACAGTGGAGTCCCGTGTGTGTGTGGATGAGCTGATCTGTGTAAACTAATACAGGGTTCTCACACGTCCTGGAAAACCTGGAAAACAGTTGACCAGTTTTCCAGTACTGGAGAACACCTGGAAAATGGGAGAAAAAGTCAAATGTCCTGGAAAATGATTCCAACATGACTGTGTGCGACCTGACAAGGTTAAAAAAAACACCCCCCATTCAACATTTGTGCATTTCTGTCATTCAGATCTATTTAGGTCATTAATGCTCTGATCCTCTGATTAGTATTAGTATTTATTTATTTCAGTAAGGAAGCTTCCAGAGTCCTTTGCTGGCTCTTTTGTTTTTTACTTTGCTCATTTTATATTTTTTGAGAAAAGAGAAGCTGAGATGTTGCCCATCATTGTTACTTGGTTGCACTAATAAAGTGAAGTGCTGTCCATCTGTGGTTGCATTATTCTATAATTAATTTACCATCATTTTTAATCATGTAAGAGATGATTTCATGGATAGCCATAGACTGCATGTCTTTCAATGTAGACTTCCACTGAGAGGAACATATGAGACTATTTAGGAACTAAATTAGGAACTCCATTTAGACTGTCATATACCAGCTTCATCATCACTGAACATGTCCTGGAGAATGATCTCTGGGAAAGAGTGGGAACCCTGTAATATAATCAAATAAGACTTTTTCTATGGGTGTCTGTGCGCATCAGTGTTTGAATTATAATGTAGGATATAAAAAGGTAAAAGTCAACTCACCCATGCAAGACACGACATATCCCCCGACCAGGAGCAGGAGAACCAGAGGAGCGAGACCTGGGTCACGCTGCGCCCGAGCAGAGAGCATCTTTTCCGGCTATGTCGTCGCGAAACGTCCCAGCTTGTCCACGCAGCCTAACCTGCGGTGACACAACGAGTGGCTCTTTTCCAAAAGAGTCTGCCCCCCTGAGAGACTTCTCCAGAAACCACTGAAATGATTAGTCCAGTCTCTGATGTTGAGAGTCGTTGTTCTTCTGTTTTAACACAAACTGAAAAACACATCCATCAGCGAGCAGCGCGTCAATCCGAGGAAGATTGCAGGGGTGTAATTTCCGCGCGTAATCAAAGTTTGGAGAGCTCCATATGGTTTCACACACTGTGGAGAAACACGAACACTGTCTCGGGACTATTCCTCATAGATATCCTTTCCAGCAGCGCGTGAGACCTGCTTGATTGGCAGCCATGAGCGCAGAGGGCTCCGCGAGAAGTCACCAAAAAGTTTGACGCATTTCAAATCTGGATGAAAGAAAGAATTCAACCAGAGAGTCCGACTCCCAGCGAGGACAAACTCTCAGAGTAAGTACCTCGGGGAGATGCTGTCAGGTAGGCACGTCCACTGCAGACTGGACTCCCGGGTCTGCTCCGTCCCCGTGTGCGTCTTACCTCGACCCCGGTCCGAAAGGTGTAAACAAGAACACGGGGATCTACGCGGAGCACAATGCCAGCCTCCGGACTACCAGTCCCCGTCTGGCCAATCACACACCATCCTCCTCCTCCTCTCAGAGCGAAGGCTGAACAAGTGAAGGTAAAGCAGGAGAGGAGAGGAGGAAAGAGATGGGAGGGGAGAGATAGAAAACCCGGACCCTAGAGCGCACAGTGGAGACGCTCCGGATTCAACAAGACTCACTTTATTACCTCCTTCTTTTAATCTATCTATCTATCTATCTATCTATCTATCTATCTATCTATCTATCTATCTATCTATCTATCTATCTATCTATCTATCTATCTAAACAAATAAACCCATGTAAACTCATTATCTGTAAATCCTTGATATCTTCAGCTCATATGAATATTCTGTGGAAAGCTTCCTCTTCAGTCTCTAACAGCAGTCCAGCAGCAGTCCTCTGGATTTAGGAGACCACATTATAACCTGTCACTCCAGCCTCGGGTCATAATTTCCTCCCAGTGGCCACAAGAGAGCAGCCTTTCATAAACGAGTCTTCAGCATGAGGAAGACGCCGGACCGGCTCTATGAGCGGAACTCTTCATTATCAGAGCCGTGTCCTGGTGTCCTGGGGTCCTGTGGTCCTGGGGTCCTGTGGTGCCGGTCCATGCATGGGGGGGTGTCTGATTGGTGAGCAGAAACCACGGGAGGCATCCGGAAGTGGAGCGCATTGTGTGACTCAGCTGCGTAATAGTGCAGGTAAGGAGTGACTGGATCCGGCTTCACTGAGGCCTAATAATGAGGTGTTGGTGGTTTGGAGGAACACAAGGAACACTCTTCTTTTTTAAAGAGTCACGTTCAGCAGCTGCTTCTCTTTGATTTAGCCTCTTGTTTCCTCGGGTCATGCTGATTTCCTGTTCAATGCATTACAAAGACATCACTGTTGCTGCTGCTGCTGGTTGCTTCCTTTGCACACAACACTGAACTTGAAACACAACCAGAACATATCTTTCATTAGCTGTGAGTGTGATGCACACATGGCAGGTTAAATGAAAGATGCAGAGGGGTAATAGATTTCATGAAGACTCTGCATCACACCTCATGGTCTTCACAAGCTGATGTTGTTTGTGCTGAAGTCTGTGTCACATGTTTTTTTCTGCTGTTGCACCTGCTTTCATTTAATTTGACTCCATCATATCATGACTCTTCACATCTTTAGTTCATTTCAGATTCAACTGTTCGTGGTAATGTTCAGGAAATGACTCCAGACTGACAGGAATTAGCACTAAGTGTTTAAAAACTAAGAAGTTAAGCAGCTTAATGACAGATGATTAGCAAGAAAGAGTTTTATTTGTAGGACAGTTTATTGAATATAATGAGTTCTGATCATAGAGTGTATAAAATATGGACGTAGTATCTGTGGTGTCACTCATCTGTTTCTGAAGCGCTGATTGGAGGCCGGCGGTGGCGGCCATATTGGAAATGTTGAACTCAAGATAACTGCTGTTGAGTGATTGTGACGTAAAGAGGCGGGCTTTGAGTCTCCTCGCCAACAGCTACAGTGTTCCCGCCTGTCAATCAAGTCAGCTTCATCAGTTCATCAGTGGGGGCCGATCTTAACTGGTGTGGCAAGCCGTTCCAGAGCTTGGGGGGCGCTGCTGCAGAGGCTCAGTCCCCCCAGGTTTTAAGGCGACTTGTAGGCACATCCAGGAGCAGCTGGTTTGTTGACCTCAGTGCTCGAGCTGGGTTCTGAACATGGAGAAGATCAGCCAATCAAGTCAGCTGTGCCTCTCATTGAAAAACTCCTTATCATAATATCTTAGAAAGTGCCGCGTTGTGAATACTTCACCCCCTCACAGTGTGTGCCGATCCAGAAATGAGCGATCCAGACTCCACTGGTCTTTTGAACCAGGCTGTAAACATGTTTATTTCTGCTGTAAAGATCGTCTTCTTTGAATTTGTGTGTATGTGGTTCCCTGTGTTTCTGGAGCCAGCCTCTAGTGGACACTCGAGGAACTGCAGTTTTTACCACTTCCACATTGGCTTCAAATCTTGCGGCCGGAGGTTGGGGGAGGACCCCCTCATAATTGTAACACAGATTAAACACATGCGGCTCTGAGAGTCGATGCTTTTCATCATGGCGGCCATGCGGCCAATCACATGTGAGGATATAGGATCCAGGTGATGGAGGGGAGGCTGTGTATGGTGGCTTCATCTGTTCCTTCAGAGAGGGTTAGGGTTCTTCTCAAAGACCGGGCAAATACTCACTGAGAGGAGAAACCGGATCAGACCATCCAAGCTGAGGACATTAATACTGTTTGTTCCAGTTTGGTTCTGGTTCTGTTTGCTCTAGTTTGGTTCTGGTTCCGGTGCGGTTGTGGTTCCGTTGTGGTTCGGTTCTGGTTCGGTTCTGGTTGAGATTGGTTCTGGTTCTGTTTACTCTAGTTTGGTTCTGGTTCGGTTCTGTTCTGGTTCTGTTCTGGTTCGGTTCTGGTTCGGTTCTGGTTCGGTTCTGGTTCGGTTCTGGTTGAGTTTGTTTCCAGTTCTGGTTCGGTTCGGATCCAGTTCGGTTCTGGTTCGGTTCTGGTTCGGATCCGGTTCGGTTCTGTTCTGGTTCGGTTCTGGTTGAGTTTCGTTCTAGTTCTGGTTCGGTTCCGGTTCGGTTCTGGTTCGGTTCTGGTTCGGATCCAGTTCGGTTCTGGTTCGGTTCTGGTTCGGTTCTGGTTCGGTTTGCTTGAGTTTGGTTCTGGTTCCGGTTCGGTTCGGATCCGGTTTGGTTCGGATCCGGTTCGGTTCGGTCGAGGTTCGTTTGAGGTTCGGTTCAGGTTCAGTTCTGGCTGAGAACCCTAATCCTAACCCTAACCCTAACCCTAATCCTAACCCTAACCCTAACCCTAATCCTAACCCTAACCCTAACCCTAATCCTAACCCTAACCCTAATCCTAACCCTAACCCTAACCCTAACCCTAACCCTAACCCAACCCTAACCCTAACCCTAATCCTAACCCTAACCCTAATCCTAACCCTAACCCTAACCCTAACCCTAACCCTAACCCTAATCCTAACCCTAATCCTAACCCTAACCCTAACCCTAACCCTAACCCTAATCCTAACCCTAACCCTAACCCTAATCCTAACCCTAACCCTAACCCTAACCCTAATCCTAACCCTAACCCTAACCCTAACCCTAACCCTAACCCAACCCTAACCCTAACCCTAACCCTAATTTAACCCTAATCCTAATCCTAACCCTAACCTAACCCTAACCCTAACCCTAATCCTAACCCTAACCCTAACCCTAACCTAACCCTAACCCTAACCCTAATTTAACCCTAATCCTAACCCTAACCCTAACCCTAACCCTAACCTAACCCTAACCCTAACCCTAATCCTAACCCTAACCCTAACCTAACCCTAACCTAACCCTTACCCTAACCCTAACCCTTACCCTAACCCTAACCCAACCCTAACCCTAACCCTAACCCTAACCCTAACCCAACCCTAACCCTAACCCTAACCTAACCCTTACCCTAACCCTAACCCTTACCCTAACCCTAACCCAACCCTAACCCTAACCCTAACCCTAATCCTAACCCAACCCTAACCCTAACCCTAACCCTAACCCTAACCCAACCCTAACCCTAACCCTAACCCTAATTTAACCCTAATCCTAATCCTAACCCTAACCTAACCCTAACCCTAACCCTAACCCTAATCCTAACCCTAACCCTAACCCTAACCCTAACCCTAACCTAACCCTAACCCTAACCCTAATTTAACCCTAATCCTAACCCTAACCCTAACCCTAACCCTAACCCTAACCAAACCCTAACCCAACCCTAACCCTAACCCTAACTTAACCCTAACCCTAATCCTAACCCTAACCCTAACCCCTTACTCCGACTAAGTCTCCTCATAAAAACACTGTTAAAGGTTTTTCAACACAAACCATTATTGTTTCAGAGCTGAACTTCCCATCACTAAAGCTCATGCTTCCTACCATTTGCACTCTTAGTTCCTCTTGGAACTATTTGTATTGTAAAAGGTATCAATGTAAATCCTTCAGACCTGTACCAAAGAGAATCATCTGTGTGTCCTGCTCCGTTCTCCGTGCTGCGTTCTTGAAACAGATGAAGGGGTTTTATCTTTGGGGGTGTAATGGACCAAGGAATAACAGAGTTTACGTTGCAGATGTAGACTCAGCATGCAAAAAGAAGCCTTGTCTGGGAGTCATGTTCGTGACCTGGTTTTCACCTGGATCCTTCCCCAGAGGCATATCTCACCCCTCAGTGTCAGACGATGATAGACGATGGATTCTGGGATTCAGAGAAGAATGAAAAGGTGTGCAGACTCAGTTTATAGGTGCAGATAAACTGTATTAAACATAGACATGGACTTTGACGTCACCAGTTACTGAAGCTCAAAGATGGCCGTCACCTCCAACTAACTCTTGGCTAACCTAGGAATCACAAAGAGGTGGAGTTGATGCCAAATCTTTGCTGCATGTTAAACAGCTACAACACATGCCTCTAATTACGCCTAGTTCTGACTTTGCATGATCCAAAGAGATGAGTTTTAAAGAAGACCTCCCTGCACACTTGTTAGGAGTCTGTCATCACCTGGCTCATGAGTGATGACAAAAGACGAGAGGAGACACGAGTTACCAAAATAAGAGAGCAATTTATTTCAAGAATAGACTCAAAAAACAGAAAGGTAACAATGAGTGTGAGGTGTGTGAAGTCTGCTTCATCAATAGTGTGTGTGTGGGTGTAGTGAGAGTTGTGGAGGAGGAACACAAAAACAAAAAGTGAAGAACAATGGTGCACATGCTCGTCTGGCAGGGAGAGGAGGATCCAGGCTGCAGGAAGCTGGCTCTGTTATTCAGAGTGGAGCACCGAGTCCAGTTGCTCCAGATCTGAGAGGAGACAGACGATCAGCTCTAATGGCTACCTGAGGAAGTATCAGCAACTAGAACATACATGAACACATGCATAAACATTAACCAGGGGGCGTCACAGAGTAAAAACACGAGGTATAGAGTCCAAAGGTACCAGGCTGTAAACATGTTTGAATCTGCTGCTAAAGTCAACATTTGAATAGAAGCTCTAATGGGGATTCTGTGGCTTTTGGAGCCAGCCTCTAGTGGACACTCAAGAAACTGCAGTTTTGTGCACTCCCATGGCATTGCAATGGTGAGGATCCCCTGCTGTGTGAGTGATACTCAGCTGTGTAAACTCGTGCACAGGCAGCAGGAAGTTGGGGAGGTCAGTAAATCACTGATTTACATTTCATGGTCGTTACAGATTTTCTTGTTTTGTCTCAAATGTTTCCATCTTTTCAAAGAACGATCCTGGCTAGATCCATGGATTCCTGACTTTTACAAGCACCTACACCACTGGTAGGTTCTCTAGCAAGGACTTCAGCATCACCAAGATGTGTCTGAACAATGTAAGGATAAAAGAAGGGTGCAGTGTGAGAGTTTGGTCATGCTAGGTGTGAGGTAGGAGGACGGACAGGGAGGGAAAAGAGTGTGTAAAGGCTGTCCAAAGCTTGATCCGTAAGGCAACTGGACTGGTAGAAATTCTTGAAGACGTTTCACCTCTCCTCCAAAAGGCTTCTTCAGTTCTGACCAGACTGGGGAAGAGCTTGAAGATATGAGCTTCTAACAGTCGTGGGTGTGTCCAGGAGTCACAAAGGGTCCTAAGTGGGGTCGTTAGTCTAGTTCCTGACAGTCGTTCAGTACCTCCTGGTTCATGTAAAGGCAGATTTATACTTCTTCATCGAATCGACGGCGTAGCCTACGCCGGAGGTCCTGTGATTGGTCGCCTCTGCAGCATTGTGTTTCCTGCATTTACAGCACTTCCTGGATCCCCACTCATCGTCTGTGTATTTCATCTCCTCCTCTCTCTTCTTCATGTAATCATGTCTGTATGATAAACAGCAACATGTATCAGCTGTAGATTAACAGAACACGCTCTGAATCTCTGTGGAAAAGGAAACAGAGGACTGGACTATCAAAGAGACCACACTGCCCTCTGGAGTTTAGGAGGAGAACTGCTGCGCGACACGGACCCATCGATGCACAAGTAGGGGAGAACGGGGTTGGTTGTCACACGGGTTGGTTGGCACACTCGTTATATCTCGCCACCAGAGGGCGCTGTCTCTCAAATTGGGGTATGGACATTTCCAGAATTAGCATCAGAGCTCAGCTACATAGTCTTCTCTGGAGTAAGACAGCTGAACTTGAGGTGAGAGGACTTTTTGTATTTTTCATGTCAAATTGTAAATATTCAGCTCCTCAGTATTTTTCTTCTAAGCTTTTAAACGATGGGTTTATAACAAAACAAGTGTTACCCTTACAAAGTGTGAGGGGAAAGCTATAGTGTAGAGTTTTATTAGCTAGCTAAGTAGTTGTTAGATGGTTGTTCATCCAGTTTGGGTTGGTTGTCACATGTAACGCCTAGTTGAGTCGGCCATTATTGTTCAGCCTATTTATTTTGTTCTTTATGTTGTTACATAGGCTGGCCTAAAGATGTGTTTCCTGTTCATGTTCCTTTCTCATTTTATGTTAAAATGCATTAAGTTATGTAGGCCTATCACTTGTCAGTGCAATTAAACATTCAATTTAGTTCTGCCTTCTTCCCTCACCATTGTGACAACCAACCCCATAGTGTGTAACAACCAACCCCATAGTGTGACAACCAACCCCATAGTGTGACAACCAACCCCATAGTGTGTGACAACCAACCCCATAGTGTGTGACAACCATCCCCATAGTGTGTGACAACCAACCCCATAGAGTGTGACAACCAACCCCATAGTGTGTGACAACCAACCCCATAGTGTGACAACCAACCCCAACCCCATAGTGTGACAAACAACCCCATAGTGTGACAACCAACCCCATAGTGTGACAACCAACCCCATAGTGTGACAACCAACCCCAAAGTGTGACAACCAACCCCATAGTGTGTGACAACCAACCCCATAGTGTGTGACAACCAACCCCATAGTGTGTGACAACCAACCCCAACCCCATAGTGTGTGACAACCAACCCCATAGTGTGACAACCAACCCCATAGTGTGACAACCAACCCCATAGTGTGACAACCAACCCCATAGTGTGTGACAACCAACCCCATAGTGTGTGACAACCAACCCCAACCCCATAGTGTGTGACATCCAACCCCAACCCCATAGTGTGTGACAACCAACCCCATAGTGTGTGACAACCAACCCCAACCCCATAGTGTGTGACAACCAACCCCAACCCCATAGTGTGTGACAACCAACCCCAACCCCATAGTGTGTGACAACCAACCCCAACCCCATAGTGTGTGACAACCAACCCCAACCCCATAGTGTGTGATAACCAACCCCAACCCCATAGTGTGTGACAACCAACCCCAACCCCATAGTGTGTGACAACCAACCCCATAGTGTGTGACAACCAACCCCAACCCCATAGTGTGTGACAACCAACCCCAACCCCATAGTGTGTGACAACCAACCCCAACCCCATAGTGTGTGATAACCAACCCCAACCCCATAGTGTGTGACAACCAACCCCAACCCCATAGTGTGTGATAACCAACCCCAACCCCATAGTGTGTGACAACCAACCCCAACCCCATAGTGTGTGATAACCAACCCCAACCCCATAGTGTGTGACAACCAACTCCAACCCCATAGTGTGTGACAACCAACCCCAACCCCATAGTGTGTGATAACCAACCCCAACCCCATAGTGTGTGACAACCAACCCCAACCCCATAGTGTGTGATAACCAACCCCAACCCCATAGTGTGTGACAACCAACTCCAACCCCATAGTGTGTGACAACCAACCCCAACCCCATAGTGTGTGATAACCAACCCCAACCCCATAGTGTGTGACAACCAACCCCAACCCCATAGTGTGTGATAACCAACCCCAACCCCATAGTGTGTGACAACCAACCCCAACCCCATAGTGTGTGATAACCAACCCCAACCCCATAGTGTGTGACAACCAACTCCAACCCCATAGTGTGTGACAACCAACCCCAACCCCATAGTGTGTGATAACCAACCCCAACCCCATAGTGTGTGACAACCAACTCCAACCCCATAGTGTGTGACAACCAACTCCAACCCCATAGTGTGTGACAACCAACCCCAACCCCATAGTGTGTGACAACCAACCCCAACCCCATAGTGTGTGACAACCAACCCCAACCCCATAGTGTGTGACAACCAACCCCAACCCCATAGTGTGTGACAACCAACCCCAACCCCATAGTGTGTGACAACCAACCCCAACCCCATAGTGTGACAACCAACCCCATAGTGTGTGACAACCAACCCCATAGTGTGTGACAACCAACCCCATAGTGTGTGACAACCAACCCCCATAGTGTGTGACAACCAACCCCATAGTGTGTGACAACCATCCCTATAGTGTGTGACAACCAACCCCATAGTGTGTGACAACCAACCCCATAGTGTGTGACAACCAACCCTATAGTGTGTGACAACCAACCCCATAGTGTGTGACAACCAACCCCATAGTGCGTGACAACCAACCCCATAGTGTGTGACTGACAACCAACCCCATAGTGTGTGACAACCAACCCCATAGTGTGTGACTGACAACCAACCCCATAGTGTGTGACTGACAACCAACCCCATAGTGTGTGACTGATAACCAACCCCATAGTGTGTGACAACCAACCCCATAGTGTGTGACAACCAACCCTATAGTGTGTGACTGATAACCAACCCCATAGTGTGTGACAACCAACCCCATAGTGTGTGACTGATAACCAACCCCATAGTGTGTGACAACCAACCCCATAGTGTGTGACAACCATCCCTATAGTGTGTGACAACCAACCCCATAGTGTGTGACAACCAACCCCATAGTGTGTGACAACCAACCCTATAGTGTGTGACAACCAACCCCATAGTGTGTGACAACCAACCCCATAGTGCGTGACAACCAACCCCATAGTGTGTGACTGACAACCAACCCCATAGTGTGACAACCAACCCCATAGTGTGTGACTGATAACCAACCCCATAGTGTGTGACAACCAACCCCATAGTGTGTGACAACCAACCCTATAGTGTGTGACTGATAACCAACCCCATAGTGTGTGACTGATAACCAACCCCATAGTGTGTGACAACCAACCCCATAGTGTGTGACAACCAACCCCATAGTATGTGACAACCAACCCCATAGTGTGACAACCAACCCCATAGTGTGTGACAACCAACCCCGTTCTCCCCTATGTGGTGCTCATTAGGTTAGGTCATGAAAGAGGAGGAGTGTATTTGTAATGTGTTGCTGGAAGAGGTGTTGAAGAGGTGTGGTTGGGGTGTGGTTGAGGTGTGGTTGGGGTGTTGGTCCTGCTCCTGAAAGTCTGCTTAGCTTCAAATGGAAACAGGTTTCACCACTGCTTCCCTGAAATCCCCAACTGAAGGATTCTTTCAAAGGAAGAATGTCAGTAAAGATCCTAAAACCATGAGAGTGTAAGCTGAGGAGAGTTGAAGCTGATCATAAGAAGTTTCGTGTCCATTTGGCCTTTAGTTTGTCACCCAGCTGCTCTGTGATTCTGCAGAACAAGAGTTCCAAATAGTAACATGATCTGTGAAAATGTTGCATGTTTCACTTCCTGTCGTTCTCAGACATCCCTCACGTTATGAGCAGTGTCACTTTGAGGCTCAGACTGCGTCTCACGTTCATTGTTCCTCATGCTGAGTCACGTTGGTGGTCAGTAAGAGGAGGGGTGGCCTTGCGTGACTTGTAGCTTGAGAGTGGATTTACGTTGTTGTGTGGATGAAATGAGATACTTAAGAGTAAAACAGAGTGAAGCCCAGAGTTTGAGGCATGGGGTGATGCAGACAGAGAAGGAGTTTGTGCGCACGCATGCCTACAGCGAGACCCTCCTCTGAGACGTGACAGTATCTGGCAACAGAGCGGCGATGCTGTGCTTCGCTTAAATCCAACTTCAAAGGTTATAAATCGTCCGGACAAGTGATGACTCCCACTGCCTCCCTCCTTCTATGACAATTATGCAGTTTCCTGGAGCACAGGATATACTCTGGATTATTTATTTCTGCTTTAAGTCTTTATTGTGACTGGTGAGAGAGTGAGAGAGTGATGGAGCTGTGGATGGAGAGAGAGAGAGAGAGAGAGAGGCTGACAGAGGCGGTGGGAGCGAGAGAGGTTATGCGTGAAATGGAGTTTGCAGGTTGTGTTTGAGACAGATTTGCCTCGTGGAGCTGTAAATGCATTTTGTGTTTACATGTCTGTGCATGCTGTAGCTGGTGATGGTGTCTGTGCCAGGTTTACCCGCCTGTTCCTTCCTGTAATAGCTCCGTGCTCTGCATAATGACTACATCCACTCCATACTTATACAGCATTATCCACAACCTTCTTCAGAGCTCCACACTGTGCAGCCTCTCTGTCTTCATGTAGGTCTCGTCTCGGTCTGGGACTGGGCAAACTCAGTATTTTATGTCAAGACCAGTCGAGACCACCACTGATGCTCTCTGTGTCCCTGTCATCACTCTGATAAGAAAGAACCCCTCCCCCAACAGAAGGGTTTATTTTGTTTATTCTCATCATGATTTTTTATTGATCTATATGGTCTTGGTCTTATCTCGGTCTTGCCCTGCCTTGACTCAGTCTCGATCCCTAAATGTCTTGGTCTTGACTCAGTCTCGATCCCTAAATGTCTTGGTCTTGACTCGGTCTGGATCACCTAAACCTTTTGGTCTTGACTCGGTCTGGATCCCTAAATGTCTTGGTCTTGACTCAGTCTGGATCTGTAAATGTCTTGGTCTTGACTCGGTCTCGACCCCTAAATGTCTTTGTCTTGACTCGATCTGGATCCCTGAATGTCTTGCTCTTGACTCGGTCTGGATCCCTAAATGTCTTGCTCTTGACTCGGTCTGGATCCCTAAATGTCTTGGTCTTGACTCGGTCTGGATCCCTAAATGTCTTGGTCTTGACTCAGTCTGGATCTGTAAATGTCTTGGTCTTGACTCGGTCTGGATCCCTAAATGTCTTGGTCTTGACTCGGTCTGGATCCCTAAATGTCTTGGTCATGACTCGGTCTGGATCCCTAAATGTCTTGGTCTTGACTCGGTCTGGATCCCTAAATGTCTTGGTCTTGACTCGGTCTGGATCCCTAAATGTCTTGGTCTTGACTCAGTCTGGATTTGTAAATGTCTTGGTCTTGACTCGGTCTGGATCCCTAAATGTCTTGGTCTTGACTCGGTCTGGATCCCTAAATGTCTTGGTCTTGACTCGGTCTGGATCCCTAAATGTCTTGGTCTTGACTCGGTCTGGATCCCTAAATGTCTTGGTCTTGACTCAGTCTGGATCTGTAAATGTCTTGGTCTTGGCTCGGTCTGGATCCCTAAATGTCTTGGTCTTGACTCGGTCTGGATCCCTAAATGTCTTGGTCATGACTCGGTCTGGATCCCTAAATGTCTTGGTCTTGACTCGGTCTGGATCCCTAAATGTCTTGGTCTTGACTCGGTCTGGATCCCTAAATGTCTTGGTCTTGACTCAGTCTGGATCTGTAAATGTCTTGGTCTTGACTCGGTCTGGATCCCTAAATGTCTTGGTCTTGACTCGGTCTGGATCCCTAAATGTCTTGGTCTTGACTCGGTCTTGATCCCTAAATGTCTTGGTCTTGACTCGGTCTGGATCCCTGAATGTCTTGGTCTTGACTCGGTCTGGATCCCTGAATGTCTTGGTCTTGTCTTGGTCTCGGTGCACTCTGGTTTCGGACATGTCTTGGTCTCAGTTAATGTGGTCTTGACTACAACACTACCGGCCTCTCCTCTGCCGTCCTCCATGCTATGTTTTGTTGTCTGCTGGCGCGTGGCGATGATGTCACAGACAGCTAACCACATTAGCAAACAGAAGAAGAAGAATGCTAAGTGCATTTATTAGCAAAGGAAGAAGAAAACATTATTCTAGTAATCGTTGAATAGATGCCGATGATTATCGAACAGTATCCCATCCCTACAGCTACAGCTCCCAAAGCCCTGCAGAGCATCAGAGACAGATTTATAATACAAATCTGTTTTTAATGGTTGGAATTAGCTGATTATCTGATTAGTTGATGTTTGTTGTGGAGAAAGGAGATAATTTGGCTCTCAGTAAGAACCTTGTTAAGGATGAGCACTTAAGAAATCCTGACCCAAAATCAATCTGAGTGCCTAAAGAGCTGGTAGGCAGCTCATCTCAAAGACCCCCCTGATGTCCTGTGACCCTGATGGAAGGAAGCTGCAGAAACACAGGTTTTAAACTGTTTATATTTGTTTTAATAACCTGGTGTGTTTGTTCAAGGGAGGGGAAGAATCTCTGTGATAATCCTCCATAAAAAGCTTAAGGATCCCAGTATGAAAGCATTGTCCAACAAATCAGAGGCAGCTTCTGTCACAGACTCACCTGATGTCCTGTTACAAAGACAAGGCTCAACATCTGGCTGAAATGACTGAAGAGTTTAGATGCTATACTTCTTCAACAACAAGATCTCTGGATGTAAAGTCCATAGGATGAACGGCTCTGCAGGGTCAGATCACAACAAATGTTCTTCTCAGACTCTTTCCAAACAGAGAGGTCTAGCAGGTCTAGACCGGACTCTATGTTCTATAATTAACAAAGACCCAACATCAAGACCGGATCAGATCCAGTCCCATCTTCCAGACAGGACTCAGTCTGATCTCATCTTAATCCACCATGAGCAGAGCACTTTGCAGCATTTAGCAAGTTACAGTGGCAAGGACAAAGTTCCTTTAACAGGCAGAAACCTCCAGCAGGACCAGACTCATGTTAGACACACATCTGCTGAGACCGTGTTGGAGAGAGGGATAGAGGGAGATGAAGAGAGAGAGAGAGATGATAGTGGGGAGACGGATAGTAGTAGTTGTAGCAGCTGGAGTCTGGACCACGTCCACAGCAGCAGAGATCCAGAGGAACCTACGAGACAAGGGAGCTCAGGGACTCCAGAAAGGTCTAAGAAAAGAGAGAAGAGAGGGAGACCAGAAGAAAGAAAAAGAGGAGAAGAAATGGTGAAGGAAAGACAGAAGGAAAGGACGGGAGAAGAACAGGAGACATAAAGGATGAAGAAACATGGAAAGAACAAAGAGAGAAAGAAGGAAAGAAGGAAAGAAAGAAAGAAAGAATGAAAGAGAAGGAGTCAAGGAATGAAAGGAAGAAGGAATTAAGGAATGAAAGAAAGACAGAAAGAAAGGATGAATAACAGACCCCAAAAAAGGAATCTACAGCAGAGATCCAGAGGAACCTACGAGACAAGGGAGCTCAGGGACTCCAGAAAGGTCTATGGTTAGTAACTTTAATGGGACAGGAAGAGTTAAAGTGAGAGACAAGCAGAGAGAGGAGAGAGAGGGAAAGACAGGATCCCAGTGTGTCAGTCTAAGCCTATAGCAGCAGAACTAAGACCTGGTCCAAGCCTGATCCAGCTCTAACTAGAAGCTTTATCAAAAAGGAAAGTTTGAAGCCTACTCTTAAAAGTAGAGAGGGTGTCTGCCTCCCGGTCTCTGACTGGTAGAACTCAAGGCTTACCATACAGATTGTGAAACAGTGTTAACTATGTGGTTTGTTTTTTAAGGGTGTAATTTAATCCTAAAGCCAAAAACAACACAACACTATCCGTTCTCAGATGTTAAACTCTCTCAGTGAATTCTTTTTAGAAAAACTGAATTTTGTATACAAATTCAGAGTTGAACAGTTTGAAAGCAGCAGGTCTGTTTGTTTAGAGAAGTAGGAGAAATCAAGAGATGATTTTTCTCCCACTTAAAGCCTATTCAGCCATCAACACATTCTGAAGCTTGTTTTGTTCTGATTGTGTCCTGCTCTGCTTTTTTCCTCCTGTACAGCTGAAAATAAAGAGAGCTGTTATCCGTCTGAAAAATGTGATTCAAATCTCAACTTCATGATGCAAACCTTCAGCTGGTTTTGTTCTGGGTTTGGCCCAGACTAAATAACGGTTTAAGTCAAGGGCACTCAGTGAAAAAGAGGGGGGGAAGCTTTGAGGGGGAACTGGAGCCATAATGGAGCGGGATGGAACTCATATGCGGTGCATCATACAGAGCCAGAGACAATGAGGAAGCTCGGGCTATTATGGAGGCATAATAGGTTATCCGCCGAGGACTGTTTAGCAGCACAGCAGACTCTGGGTGGCTTTGTGTTGCAGGCCTGACATAAAAAGGATCAAACCGCCTATCTCTGTAAAACAGAGGGGAGCTAAAAATAGGAGACATGCTCTAGAAGTTTCAGAGGAGATAATTGAATATTATTTTCAGGAATGATTAAGTTGACCTATCCAGTAGACTAATTATTTCTTGCAGGCCAGAGCTGGACTTGTTTAATGGATTTGGGTAGCAGTGAATAAAGCAAAATAAAGCAGCCAATCTGCAGGCTCAGTGCTGACCGAGAAAACATCATCAGAGGAGGAACGAGCCGTCATTAGTGTCTGACTTCAGGGAGGCTCACTGATTTAACTTACTGTATCACAGAAGGTTTTCTCTCTGACTCTTTCTTGTTGTGTGTTTTAAGTTTATCAGGTCACGTTTAGTCCCTTCTTTCTTAATTAAGCTGCACAGGATTTTTTATTTCATGCAACAGGGTCTGAAATAAGTCCTCCTCAAGATGAGAGAGCTTTAATAATCAACAAGGGAATATGAGCGATAGATTGTTGGAACATTAGAGGACAGAGAAACAAGAGTAACACAACTGAACCATCAAATATAAGGGATTCTATTTAAAGAAGAGAGCCCAATAAAACCAGTATGAGACCAGCTTCTGGAGTTCATGAAGTTAAATGTCCCATTGTTGTCAGGACTGCAGGCAGGTCAGTGTAGCACCTGGACTCTTCTACTACAGAGCCATGCTGCTGTGATACATGCAGGATGTGGTTTGGCATCATCTTACTGAAATGTGTAAGGTCTTCCTGAAAAAGGTGTTAGCTGCATTTCAACCAAGAAGTAATATGTTCATTTTAAACAGGTTTCAGTTTTCACATTTGATTTGTTGCCTTCACACTATTTTCAATTAAATGAAGGGCTTAAATTATTCCTAACAATATATCCGGTCACACATCAAACCAGTCACAAAGTCTGCCTTCTATCACCTCAAGAACATCTCCTGTCTGCATCCATCTCTCTCAGATTCAGTTACCCAGACCCTCATCCATTTCATTACCTCCCGGCTGGATTACTGCAATGGAGTCCTGTTCGGGGTACCCAGCAAGGCCCTGGACCGGCTCCAATACGTGCAGAACTCAGCTGCAAGGGTTCTCACGCACACCAAGCCCCCCACTCTCATGCACCTCCACTGGCTCCCTGTAAAGTACCACATCACCTATAAGCTCCTCCTCCTCACCTACAAATCCCTGCATGCCCTCGCCCCCCCAATACCTGGCTGACCTCCTCCACCAACACACTCCATCCCAGAACCTAAGGTCTTCGGACCAGGGTCTCTAAGCTGCAGACCTTTGGGGACAGAGTCTTCAGTGTGGCAGACCCCACTCTGTGGAACTCTCTCCCTCCAGACATCAGAGCGCCCCAACCCTGGACACTTTTAAAGAAGCAGTCAAAACACACCTTTTCCTCAAGACCTGTCCCCGTTAGACCTACCCCCCAGACCCCCTACCTAACCCTGTGAAGAGACCTTGGGTTTCTTGAAAGGTGCTATATAAATATCAGTTATTATTATTATTATTATAAACTATCAAAATCTGTTTTTATCAACACGCCACAGTGTGTAGTAACTCTTGGGGAGTTGGGGTGATTGTGTATTGTCATATTTATATGTCTGATGATCAATCCAGACCTCTGACCTTTTCATTTTGCACCCTGCGTTTGAGAGAGTCCTCATACATGGAGTTTAAAAAGTGAGGGGTGTAAAATGTTATTGGAGCTTCAGTTCTCAGTGAAAGCAGTTCTTCATTTGGACTTTTTAATCTTATAATTTTTAATTCAGTGCACTGTCCTGATTGAGTCTTTAAGAGCTTCTTTCAGCCTCTGAACGCTTCAGTAAAATAAAAACACATCAGTCAGCTGAGCTTGATGACCTCTCCCGAACAGATCGGTTATGCTGATAAGTGTTATTGTGCTCGCTGCAGATTTTATCCCTCCATGTCACTGATGTGCGAGTGAGTGTGTGTGTGTGTGTGTGTGTGTGTGTGTGTGTGTGTGTGTGTGTGTGAGAGAGCAGGCTCAGTTTGCGTGTGTGTCCCTGTCAGTGTGCACGGACTTCACCTGTCCTCTGCTGTAGTAATCCCTGGATACACCTGGGCCCTCAGGCTTCAGGGCTTTTAGCAGATTGCATGTGTCGGACTGAGGACAATTACGCTGATTGTCGCCCCAGAAACTCTGCGCTGCCTCGGCGTAAAGGTGACAGAACAATGTGGGAGACCGGTTTGTCCACAAGCTGCTTTTAATGTTTCCTCTACCGCGACTGAAACGACAAGAGCACAAACAAATCACACATATTTTCATATCCACATCTGCTCTGTTACAGCTGGAAACACTCAACGTTTCAAACCAAATGTATCCAAACAGAGGGGAGATGATTTCAATACGTGTTCTTCAGCTCTCTTCAGGCACCTTTCAGATTAAAGGAACATCACTCTGCGTACATGACGGCCTCTGTGTTCTTAATACTGTAGAAATATAGGAAACTTAAACCTTCTCCTCCCACGGTGTGATCAGGATGAGCTCTCCTCTCAGCTGATATCTCAGACAGAGCAGCTTCACATGATGGATGTTTGAGCCGGCCGTACTTGAAGAGGGATGTGGAAAGCAGGACTGGTCCCAGATGAAATTACAACTGCTCCATATCTGGACTGTGTTAAGATAAGGGTTGTTACTGTAATGTGTCCAGCCGAGGGATGTGATGGTAGAAAGTGAGTGATGCAGCGAGATGCATGAATCATTTAGACGTGACACTCAGGAAGAACTGAGGTCTGTGAAAGAAGCAGAAGAATGGAGCCTCTATTGTAGAAATACTCCATTCAAGAACATCTCAACTTATTGCAGCTTGTAAGAAAAATATTAAACATAAACAAGCATTACTTTCTCACTCAACATGTGCACATGATATCTGTTGGAGGACGATGTTAAGACTCTTTGATGCAGACAGAGGAACCCTAGCTTTCAGCTGCTCTCAGATTAATCAGTTTCAATGAAGTGATGATATATATATATATATATATATATATATATATATCAGGTTTATTTGAATATTCCATCACTTATTGAAAATCAAAGAGTTACTGCAAACATTTTTCATTTTTCAGTCCCTCCAGGAAGTTGTGATTTTGCGATCGCAACCAATCACCTTCTATGGTTAGTAACTTTAATGTGACAGGAAGAGTTAAAGTGAGAGACAGGCAGAGAGAGGAGAGAGAGGGAAAGACAGGATCCCAGTGTGTCAGTCTAAGCCTATAGCAGCATAACTAAGACCTGGTCCAAGCCTGATCCAGCTCTAACTATAAGCTTTATCAAAAAGGAAAGTTTGAAGCCTACTCTTAAAAGTAGAGAGGGTGTCTGCCTCCCGGACCCTGACTGGTAGATGATTCCAAAGGAGAGGGGCCTGATAACTGAAGGCTCTACCTCCCATACTACTTTTAGAGACTTTAGGTTCTGCTGCGACCCTGTTGGGGGTGGGAGAGAGAGATGATAGTGGGGAGACGGATAGTAGTAGTTGTAGCAGCTGGAGTCTGGAACGTCCACAGCAGCAGAGATCCAGAGTCTGACCCCACCTTAATCCACCATGAGCATTACACCTCACAGTATTTAGCTAGTTACAGCGGAGAGGACAAACTTCCTTTAACAGGCAGAAACCTCCAGCAGGACCAGACTCATGTTAGACACACATCTGCTGAGACCGAGTTGGAGAGAGGGATAGAGGGAGATGAAGAGAGAGAGAGATGATAGTGGGGAGACGGATAGTAGAAAGGATGAATAACCCAAAAAAGGAATCTACGGCAGAGATCCAGAGGAACCTACGAGACAAGGGAGCTCAGGGACTCCAGAAAGGTCTAAGAAAAGAGAGAAGAGAGGGAGACCAGAAGAAAGAAAAAGAGGAGAATAAATGGTGAAGGAAAGGATAGAAGGAATGGAATACAGAAGAAGAGAGAGAAGTGAAGAAAGAAAGAAAGAAAGAAAGAAAGAAAGAAAGAAAGAAAGAAGGCAGTAAGGAAAGAAGGAATGAAAAGAAAAAGGAATGACAGAAGGAAAGGACGGGATAAGAAAAGGAGACATAAAGGATGAAGAAACATGGAAAGAAAGAAAGAAAGAAGTAAAGAAAGAAAGGATGAATAACAGACCCAAAAAAGGAATCTACAGTAGAGATCCTGATGAACCTACGAGACAAGGGAGCTCAGGGACTCCAGAAAGGTCTAAGAAAAGAGAGAAGAAAGGGAGACCAGAAGAAGAAAAAGAGGAGAAGAAATGGTGAAGGAATGGACAGAAGGACAGGAGACAGAAAGGATGAAGAAACATGGAAAGAACAAAGAAAGGAAGAAAGAAAGAAAGAAAGAAGGAAGGAATGAAAGGAAAAATGAATGAAAAAGAGAGGACGGAATGAAAGGAAAGAAAGAAAAAAAGAAAGAAAGAAAGAAAGAAAGAAAGAAAGAAAGAAAGAAAGAAAGGATAAATAACAGACCCCAAAAAAGGAATCTACAGCAGAGATCCAGAGGAACCTACGAGACAAGGGAGCTCAGGGACTCCAGAAAGGACTATGGTTAGTAACTTTAATGGGACAGGAAGAGTTAAAGTGAGAGACAGGCAGAGAGAGGAGAGAGAGGGAAAGACAGGATCCCAGTGTGTCAGTCTAAGCCTATAGCAGCATAACTAAGACCTGGTCCAAGCCTGATCCAGCTCTAACTATAAGCTTTATCAAAAAGGAAAGATGGACGTATGAAACCCTCCGGTCCGTGCAGATCTGTTGCATGTGTCGCTGTTCAGCCTGAGGTCTAAGAGCCCCGCTGTGGACTTCATCACTCCTTGAAAATGAATGTTACCTGCAGAAATGAAGGAGTGATGAGATCATATGATGAACACCTTGAGTCAGAGCCTGCAGGAGGATGTGGGAGGTGGTGGGGCTGAAAGTTTGAACAGCAGCTTGTGAAATCATCACCTTCTAGAACGAGTCAGGCGAGGGAGCTCTGTGTCTTCTGGCTTCACTGGTGGGGAGCTGTTATGTGGTCCATCTTTATAACAGTGGATGTTGCACTCTAATATTAAGAGGTGAGTCACTTTGAAATTAGTAATTGTGAAATGTCAAGCCGAGAGTCCATGACTGTGATCCATTTAAATACATCCTTTTCAGAGGGTGTGTGTGTGTGTGTGTGTGTGTGTTACAAGTGTGTTTGCATTTGTGTGTGTGTGTGTGTGTGTGTGTGTGTGTGTGTGTGTGTGTGTGTGTGTGTTCATTTGCACATTCAAACTTTGAAAAACAGAATGCTAAAAGTGTCTGAAACAGAGTAAGTGTTTATACACTGTGAGCTGAGAGGAACAGAGGAGGGGTGTGTGTGTAAAGGAGGGTGTTGTTGTGAGGTGCTGAGACTCAGCGCTGCAGTGAAGAGTGGGTGTGAGCACTAATTAAACATCACATCTGCTGGAGGAAGAGACACTGGCTGCTATGAAGCCGACAATCAAATCATCAGCTATCAGAAAGCATAAGGTTCCAGTCATCTTACAGAAAGATGAACACGTTGGTTTGATTGATCTGAGCAGAGAATCCTGAGTCCTGAGTCCTGAGTGCTGACTCTCTCTCTGTCTCCTCACATGTGGGAGTCTGCTGCCCACTGTGGGCCTTTGTCAGGTAATGTCTCAGTTTATTAGCCCTGATATGAACTATAAACCCAAATTTTGTTTATGATGAGGGGCGTCGGGGCATTGTGGAAGGATGATATTTCATGAGGGAAGCATTATGTACGCTTCATAATATTGGCTGCGCAGCATATCCACAGCGCTCGTCCAGTCTAGTGTGTGTTTTTTATGGCGGCGCTGGGCTTTAGGACACTGGAAGTCAGGGTTTCATCTGTGAGAGCAACATTATGGCTTCTTTTCTGTATGTACTTGTGTGTGTGTGAGTGTGTGTGTGTTTATGTGTCTAGATTAATGACTACTGGCGTAAGAAATGCCTCCTACTAGCGTTTTACACAAACAACTTCTGGTTTTGCGACGGTGTAAGGGAACGCCTCGGGGTGGAAACATGACTTTTGATGTCCTCTGTTACTCCCCCCGTCCCTCCCTCTCTCCATCATCCATCGCTCCTGTTCACCTGTGCCACCTCACTAATGATTGCTCAGTGGCTGTGAGTCTACCATGCATCATTTAGCAGGAGCTCCACTGAGGCCGGCGCAGAGAGAGACGTAAAAATAGAGGAAAATGGGAGCAAAAAGAAAGAAATTCTTTATCGGTGCAGGAGAGGCGGCTGAAAGGGAGCGGTGTTCAGGGTAAGAACAAGAGGAGGAACTGACAAAGGTGCAGACACTAGGAGACAAGCATGTGCTGTAGAGGCTGTGTAAAGGGAGAAGGTGAGAATAGGCTGGAGGGGAGCAGGAGGCCCATTTTATTAATCACAGCCCTGATCTGGTGGGAAACGCTGACAGCTCTGGAAGCTCCAGAGTTGCCGTCACTGCACTTCTGATTGCCGCTGAGAACGAGTGGAGACGGAGGCGAACATACAAGAGGTGTTGGCTCTCTGTGTGTTTATTCGTGATTAGCATAAATGCTCCAACAGATTATTGTTATTGCAGCGGAGCACAACGTAGCTGCAGTAAAACTTTACAGCTGTTTAGTTTTCTCAGGTTTAATTTGGAGGAATAAAACATCTTGTTTCTGTTTCACGGTTTAAAGGGATAGACGCGCTGCAGCTGGAGGAACACATCCACAGCTAAGTGTTAGAACAAAGTGTCTTTATGGGGACACGTCTTTCTGATGTAGTGAACACTTTCAACAACACTTTATTTGAGTTTCACTCTCCTAAAATTAGCTAAAAGACGTGGTTGTATCGACCCTGTCTGCAGCGGTGTGTTGCCTAGCTTCTGTGCAAGTCCTCCAGCCGGTTCCTGAACAGAGAGTCTGAGCTGACCCGGATCCTCTACTATAGACGTGCACCTCAAACAACCACACATGAAAATATGTATGTACAGTATCTCACAAAAGTAGTACACCCCTCACATCTCTGCACATATTTAATTCTATATTATCATAGGACAACACTGGAGAAATGACACTTTGATATAATGTAAAGTAGTCAGTGTACAGCTTGTATAACAGTGTAAATTTACTGTCCCCTCAAAGTAACTCAACACACAGCCATTAATGTCTAAACCACCGGCAACAAAAGTGAGTACACCCCTCAGTGAAAATGTCCACATTGGGCCCAAAGTGTCAATATTTTGTGGTCACCATTATCTTCCAGCACTGCCTGAACCCTCTTGGGTATGGAGTTCACCAGAGCTTCACAGGGTCCCACTGGAGTCCTCTTCCACTCCTCCATGATGACATCACGGAGCTGGTGGATGTTAGAGACCTTGTGCTCCTCCACCTTCAGTTTGAGGAGGTCCCACAGATGCTCAATAGGGTTTAGGTTTGGAGACATGCTTGGCCACTCCATCACCTTCACCCTCAGCTTCTTTAGCAAGACAGGGGCCGTCTTGGAGGTGTGTTAGGGGTCGTTATCATGTTGGAGTACTGCCCTGTGGCCCAGTTTTTGAAGAGGGAGGGGATCATGCTCTGCTGCAGTATGTCACAGTACATGTTGGCCTTCATGGTTCCCTCACTGTAGCTCCGCAGTGCCGGCAGCACTCATGCAGACCCAGACCATGACACCCCCACCTCCATGCTTGACTGTAGGCAAGACACACTTGTCTTTGTACTCCTCACCTGGGCGCCATCACACACGCTTCACACCATCTGAACCAAATAAGTTTATCTTGGTCTCATCAGACCACAAGACATGGTTCCAGTAATCCATGTCCTTAGTCTGCTGTCTTTAGCAGATTGTTTGTGGACTTTCTTGGTCTCGGTGCATCAGCTTTAGAAGAAATGTGAGGGGTGTACTCACTTTTGTGAGATACTGTATGTTTCACTTAAATACATTTAAATAAGGTGCATTAAGTAGACCCTGCAATAATCTGCACTTTATTTTGACTGCATCATTGTGGGAGGTGTTAAACAGTCTACATGGGCACTGTAGGCCTAGCGGTCTAAGCGCACAGAGGCTGTGGTCCTTGTTGCAGAGGTCGATGGTTGGTTCCATTTCCTGCATGTCCCCCCCCCCCCCGCTCTCTACCCCCCACATTTCCTGTCTCTCTTCAGCTGTCCTCTCCATAAAAGAAAGACAGTCTCTATGTGCTTTTCCATTAAAAGGCGTTAAAATAAGAGACAGGCAGAGAGAGGAGAGAGGGGATCCCAGTGTCTCTCCCCTCACTCATCCTGTCCCATTAAAGTTACTAACCATAGACCTTTCTGGAGTCCCTGAGCTCCCTTGTCTCGTAGGTTCCTCTGGATCTCTGCTGCTGTGGACGTGGTCCAGACTCCAGCTGCTTCAACTACTACTATCCGTCTCCCCACTATCATCTCTCTCTCTCTTCATCTCCCTCTATCCCTCTCTCCAACACGGTCTCAGCAGATGTGTGTCTAACATGAATCTGGTCCTGCTGGAGGTTTCTGCCTGTTAAAGGAAGTTTGTCCTTGCCACTGTAACTTGCTAAATGCTGCAAAGTGCTCTGCTCATGGTGGATTAAGATGAGATCAGTCTGAGTCCTGTCTGGAAGATGGGACTGGATCTGATCTGGTCTTGATGTTGGGTCTTTGTTAATAATAGGACATAGAGGACGGTCTAGACCTGCTCTGTTTGGAAAGAGTCTGAGGAGAACGTTTGTTGTGATTTGGCGCTTTATAAATAAAGATTGATTGAGTGTTAACCTGCAGAAGTTTATAAAGCTCCTACAAATGTACTCAGGTTGAGTTTTTCACAGAGTTGCATGCTTGTTTGCATGAAAGGTGCTATCCAAATAATGCTGGATTGGATCGTCTGTTACAGTTAGAATCAGCATGTGGAACAAAAGGCTCATGTAGGAAAAGAAAGCTCTTAACTGGAGGTGTAAAATAAATCTGAATTAAATGAGAAACTTCGTTTTTAACCCAGCAGGAGAAACGACTTCCTCTCACTACTTATCAGGGTTTCATTAACTTTCAGACTCAGGAAGCTTCCTCTGTGAATTGATGAAGTTTCTCCTCTCACATTTGAGTGGTTTTCTCAGCAGCAGCACCAACAAAACAAAAGCTGTGTTCACACTTCTGAAGACAAAATATCAGCTGCAAGAAACGGTGACAAAAACAAGAAACATCACCTTCAGTTAAAAAATCACAGCAAAGAACTCTTAATGCTGTTCCTCCACATGCTCTGAGAGCTGTGGGACTTATAACCCAGCACTGCAAGGTGACACTCAGGGGTTACAGCAGAATATCAGCAAGTCAAGAAAGAAGGGAATATCACAATTTACCTGTCCAGGCATAAAGACAGAGAGAAGTCGATACGGTCAAGTGACAATTTCTCCTCATTCCACACGCAGGCTGAGTGGACACTATTATTAGCTTTCTGACTAGACGGCCAATCAAGCCGGTAGTTATGGGCTGGATATCTGCAGACAAAGGATGGATAACGCAGGAGCTGACCCTGCAGTACAGCCAGCCAGCGGTCATCTTATTAGCCTATAAAAAGCTCAGGTGTGGGCGAGCGTTGTTTGCCTGGACATGGTCTCCCATCACACCAATATCACCTCATTTCTGGAGGTGGGAGCAAACTGTGGAAGAGAGGGGGAGACGTGAGAGGAGGGAGAGAGCTGGAGATTATTAGAAGCTCTAAACGTCTGTGAGGAGCGTCTCTGATTAATGTGATTAGACCTGACGACGGTGATACACGTCATCTGCGTGATTAGATGTGATTAAAGAAGGATTGTTGCACACAGAGCGAGTGCTTCCAATAACTCCATCAGACATGCATAAACGGGGTTAATCAATATTATTGGAGTGTTCAGACACTTGAGGAACAATCATGAGCATATTTAGTTTCAGAGCATTCGTTCTTATCTCTGACCTTTGCACCGCCAGTCGAGGTCCCATCTTCTTTTCAAGTGGATGCAAATCTCTCCATGGTAACCAGTCAAATCTATGCAAAGCAGCTTGTTGAGGTTGAATCCACAGAAGCCTCAAATCAGAATACGGAGCTTACGCTGCATGAGAGAGGAAGGTCACATTGTGGAGATGATAAGTTATAAACAGCCAGAGGGAAATAAAAACACATATGCAGAGATTTTCAGACACTTAAACCAATTTTACCAGGGATTTAACTGAAATATCACCCTGCCTGGAGCTCTCCTTTTATAGCATGGGATATACAAGACAAAGGAGCAGCAAAGAAGGCTTTTAAAGAAGGGTTAAAAGACACGGTGCATCCAGCTGCAGGATTTTATTGACAAATAAAAGCATGAAATATGAGCTAAGTCTCCTGCACACGGAGGAGTTCTGCAAGAAGCTGCTGTTGCATAAGGAGTGATGGGATATATTACCTTAAAAAATATATCTTTAGATTCTTGTTTAATGTCAGAAAGAGAAATTCAGCTGTAAAGAAGCCGTGTCAGAGACAGATAAAGGCAGAGAAAGCTCCTCTACTGTAAGGAGGTCGTAACCTGAGAGGAAATTAATGAGCAGTTGTCACACCTTCTTAGAAGACAGCCTGAGGTTGAAAAGGTGAACATCTGATGCTGGAGACACATCTGCTCCTTTTAGCTTCTGTATGATTGTTATTTGAGGAACCACGAGATGGACAAAACCTCCATCTCTGAATTTCAACCTTCTTTTTGATGCAATCCTACGAAGTTCAAAGATGCCCACAGAGAGTAATCCCTGGATGTGCACTGCAGCAAGGAAGCAAACTTGAAACATCAGACCCTCTGCAGTCCTTCTGCTGCCACATTTCCTGTGCTCGGGCTTTAAAACAGCTCCTTCTGCAACTAAAAGAGACAAAGGAACAATCAGACAGTGTGAGTAAGCGTGCTCCCGGGCTCCCACACTCCCTTTGGAGGGCACACCGCAGCCTTTCATCTCTGCTCCCCACTCTGCGTCTATCCTCTCATCTCTCTGCTTTATGTTCTGCTTTCTGAGCCGAGTTCAAACACTGGGGACCAGTTTAAATACTGGAGGTTCCCTCTGCAGAGCTCTGTGAACTAGAGCATATAGTGGAACATAAAAAGCTCTGGCTCTCTCTCATCCCCCTCCTTTTTGAAAAAGTTGTTGGCTTGATATTTTTGGATTTGCTCGTCTTTCTTTTAATTAAACACAAATTAGAGACAGTGCTGTTTCTGTGAGTGCTAAGTTTCTGGACAAGGCTATTAAACTTTTACAATCACTTGAATCCTTAGAACCATCTGTAGTCACATTTCTAAAACTCTGCAATTAGCACAACATCTGTTACGCCTGGACCAAAACATTCACAAGCCTTGTGTTTTACAGAATATGTTGACAGGAAACACAGCTCTACAATCCTTTATGTTTCTTTACATACAGACACTCTCATCATCTTAATTATGGGCTCCCTCTTCTCTTCTGTAAGAACGTTTGTTGAACACACAGAGTCAGACAACACAAGATATCCTCTCTTCTTCTGCCACATCAAGGTGAAATCAATCAATCAATCTTTATTTATACAGCGACAAATCACAACAAAGGATATCCCAAAGAAAGTCTATTCAGTACTGTAAAGACCCAACATCAAGACCGGATCAGATCCAGTCCCATCTTACAGACAGGGCTGTCCCGCTCCACCTGCTCTGTTGAGATTGATGCGTCGTGCTCCGGCATCCGGCACAAAGAGAAGTCTTGTGTATCTGATCCGAAGGACTCAGACCTGCAGGATCAGAGACGCAGCCGGAACACAACGGAGTGGACCCAGTGGAAGTTAACACATTGACTAGAATAGAAACCGATCAGATCCTGTGCTGTGATCGGATCAGAGACGGACCGGACATGGATCAGGTTGAATTTGAGCGTGAGGTGTAGAAAGTGAAGCTGCATTTATATTAATTATATCATCATCCTTCCTTACCTTCTATTCCTGAAATGACATCTCACTTCCACCTCCTGCGTCAGGGTGTGAAGGCCTGTTACTGAGAAACTTAGTTTTATTATCAGAATACTAAATAATAATGATATTTGGACTCTACAAACCCTTCCATGAAATCATCTTTCATTTTCCCTTTTCTTCACTGAATATCCTCAAAAAGAATTCCAATAACTCATCAACACACTCTCTTGATTAGTTTTTAAAACAAACTGCAAACCTTATCATGTTTCACTTCTACCTGCCAATTCTATGAAATCCATTCTTTTTCATTACTCACTTATCTTCTGTTGTAAACCACTTTTCCTTTTTCTCCTCGGGTGGCAAAATGTGTCCGTGGACATTTCTGGCGACGTACTTTCTGGAGGAGAATGAGTCACCTTTACTTCATGGAGGTAGAAAAAGAAAAAAAAGCCTGAATTGATTTTCTAGTCTTGTTTTCCTCTTCTATTAAAACTGCCTGTGGAAACAAAATGTGCCACTAAGAGGAAGAACGACGAGGAGAGGAAAGAAAACATTTAACAGAAGTTTGACTGAAATATTCACTGAACTGAATTATATCAGTTATGATAAATGAACCCGGACGTCACAGAAACTTCCCTCAAGACGAGTGACTTCTTACAAAGCTCATCAGACTCTCTCCAAACAGAGCAGGTCTAGACCGTCCTCTTTGTTCTATTATGAACAAAGACCCAACATCAAGACCGGATCAGATCCAGTCCCCTCTTCCAGACAGGACTCAGTCTGATCTCATCTTAATCCACCATGAGCAGAGCACTTTGCAGCATTTAGCAAGTTACAGTGGCAAGGACAAACTTCCTTTAACAGGCAGAAACCTCCAGCAGGACCAGACTCATGTTAGACACACATCTGCTGAGACCGTGTTGGAGAGAGGGATAGAGGGAGATGAAGAGAGAGAGAGATGATAGTGGGGAGACGGATAGTAGTAGTTGTAGCAGCTGGAGTCTGGACCACGTCCACAGCAGCAGAGATCCAGAGGAACCTACGAGACAAGGGAGCTCAGGGACTCCAGAAAGGTCTAAGAAAAGAGAGAAGAGAGGGAGACCAGAAGAAAGAAAAAGAGGAGAAGAAATGGGGAAGGAAAGACAGGAAGGAAGGAAGGAAGGAAGGAAGGAAGGAAGGAAGGAAGGAAGGAAGGAAGGAAGGAAGGAAGGAAGGAAGGAAGGAAGGAAGGAAGGAAGGAAGGAAGGAAGGAAGGAAGGAAGGAAGGAAGGAAGGAAGGAAGGAAGGAAGGAAGGAAGGAAGGAAGGAAGGAAGGAAGGAAGGAAGGAAGAATAACAGACCCAAGAAAGGAATCTACAGCAGAGATCCAGAGGAACCTACAGGACAAGGGAGCTCAGGGACTCCAGAAAGGTCTAAGAAAAGAGAGAAGAGAGGGAGACCAGAAGAAAGAAAAGGAGGAGAAGAAATTCTGTCTGATCCGTCTCCGGTCCGTCACAGCTCCAGATCTGATCGGTTTCTATTCTAGTCAATCTGTTAACTTCCACTGGATCCACTCCGCTGCATTCCGGCTGCGTCTCTGATCCATCAATCTCAACAGAGCAGATGGAGCGGGACAGGAAGTCAGGTTTCACCAAAACAAAATGAAAACATCCGGTTAATTTTCAGAATAAAAGACTCTGTGTTATCACCAGATCGTATTTCACTTAACTACAACAACAAACCAAAGTCATGATGAGCGGAGCCAGGCCTGGAGTCAACAGGTCAGAGGTTTTCAGAGGACCAGAAAGACAACATGGATGAGGAGAGGAGGAGGAAACCTCGGTCACATGACTCCAGCTGTCTGAAGGTCCTGCTCAGTGCTGCGGTCTGAAAACACAACCAGTGGGTGTTGATGGACGAGAGAGCACAGAGCAGATCTGGTTGGAAGTCTGATGTTACCCTCTCTAAATCTCAGGTGTGCATGAAGTACAAACTTCAGAATACAAGCATGTAAAAAAAGATCATGCATGCATATTGACTCTATGAGTTGGGGCAGCTATGGCTCATGGCAGAGTTAGTCATCAGTCACAGGGTTGGTGATTTGGTCCTCAGCTCCTGCGTCATGTGTTTAATGGAACCCAGATTTCCTCCCAGTGTTAAAGCCGCCTCTGTGAACATGTTTGAAAGGGATCAGTTAGTTCTGATGGACGCCATGTACTGCAGCCTCTGCTATCAGTACATGAATGTGGTGTGAACGGTGAATGTAGCATAAAGAACAAGTGGACAGAAGAAAAGACAAGAAAAGCGCTCTTTAAGTGCAGTCCATTTAGCATGAATACGTCTGGCTGTGTGAGTGTGCGTGTGTCGGCATGTGTCGAGTGTTCTACATAAAGACTAAGGCTTCAGAGCTGCTGTGAAAAATCTCCACAGGACAGGAGAGTGTAGGAGATGGATGCAGAAGGACACAAATGGTCAAACCATGAACATGATATTCCTGCAGTGTGGTGCAGCTTTCCAAGCGCACCGATATTCAAATCAATAGAAGAGAAAAACAAATAAATGAAAGGAAGGAGGATGCACCTGGGTCGATAAACTCGCAGGTGATGGAGGTGAAATGGGAGCCTCTTGTGTGTGCATGTGTGTGCATGTATGTGTGTGTGTGTGTGCACCCCGTGTAAGTTTGAGGCGAATCCTTTGACCTATATTGGGTTCTTGTTCTGCACATGGATTGAAGAAGGCGACAGAGTTTCTTCACTGATCTCTGGTTTTGGTATCGACTCTGTTTGAGTCTGCTACAGGAAATATTCTTCAGCAGAACCGGAGCTGTTTGCTGCCTTTAAGTCCGTCAATAAAGAGAAGGAGAGAGAGAGAGAGAGGGAGAGAAGGAGGAGGGATGGAGGGATGGAGAGCAGACACAGGGAGCTCCACTGGAATCTGCAAACAACAAAGAGGATGTGAGACAAAAGCAAGACGTCCACTTTCACACAGTGTCAGAACTGCAAAGTGAAACATGTGATGAATCAATCATTTCATTATTAACTGGATGCTGGAATATTCCTCTCATGCGTCTACAAATACAATTATATGGATTAGGTAAGAAGACATAATCTGCTGTTCAATCCTCATTACTATGGTGATTAATCCACGCTGATTACCTCATTTTAATTATCATAATGAGATACTCAGAATATCCATTCTGCCAACAGTGAGTGTGATCTCTGGTTATTTTTTGTGTACCCTGAAAGCATCACCATTGTGTGCGTACATGTGTGTGTGTGTGTGTGTCGCTCTGCGGTGTGTGTTGCACCTGACTGACGGGGGACGGTCCGCCAGTTGAAATTAGATTACACAATCACAAACGTCCCAATCAGGGCTCATGCATATTTCATCCCCCCTGCCTGGCTTTCATAATTACTTAATTAATTCCCAGCTCTGAAGAGATAGGCCAGCGCTAATCCCCCAGCCTCCCCTGGGGCTGCTATACATGTCCTGTCCCAGGATGCACTGCAGCAAAATAGACGGCGACATCCTGAGTGGACTGTAACCGTGGAGCTAAATCTGCTCTCTTTGGAGGCCTCTCTGCAGCGAGCTCCTCGTCGTGTTTGAGAATGTAGGTTGGGATTCAGACTTCCATGTGTTCCCGTCCCACTGTGAGAAACTTCCAGCGCCCGCTCCCCTTGAGTCCCCGTCCCAGAGCAGACCGGATTGATTCAGACTGATCTGACGTATGGAGAAGCCGAGGAGATGTTTCCTCTTTGCATACTTCTACGAGCGACATATGCTCAGCCTGTTTCCTCCGTGTCTTCATCTCTCCTTCTTTCAGCAGAGTAACTCGGTGTCTCCTGCACTCAGTCTGAACTGGAGGCAGAGAAGGAAACAAAAGGGAAGCTTCTCTTATGCACTCTCACATAGTTGGGCGTTTTGAAAACAACTTGAAAATCCAGCAAAACCAAATTTAGACTCGTTTTTGTGCTTTTTTTTTTTTCCAGCCTTGCTTTGATATCAACTATGTCAGCTTAAGTTGTAGGAATTAATTACTTCAAATTCAAACCGAGGAGGAAGCGCTGTAAGCCACATCAGCTGTGAGTAAGCTGAATCCAACAAGTTCCCTTGGATTGGAGGGAAAGGAAAAGTCATCTTGCAGAAAAACAGGCATGACTAATGCTAACAGTCATAAGCTGCCCGCCATCCAGTCCCTTTGGCGTTTAATGTAAAGTCTAATGAACCGGGCACCAGGTTCCTACTGGACCAGGAGCTACTTAAAGCCTGATGAATGAATATCAGCAAATAAAGCAACAATTATTTAATCACACCTCCGCGGCCTCCATGGTCAAGGCAAATACCATCACTCCATATATGTTGACCCGACATGAGAGAGACCTCGGCCTCTCCTCCCTGGTTCCACTTGAGAAATGTTCTGTCACCATTAAAGCTGTAATTACTAATCATCCGTACATTCAAATATTTTCCCGTTGAATGGTGCGCCCGCTGAGAGGCGGAGTCATCACATCAGAGGCCGTGTGTCCACATTGTGCAGGAGGAGCGGTCACCTGCTGCTGCTGCTGCTGTGTGTCCGTACAGGAAGGAGAGGCAGCAGGAGACCTGAGACAGATTTAAAACACTCCAATCAATCAGCGGTTTGACTCCAGGCTGAATCCATGTTGATAATTAGCCAATCAGAGCAGGTTGGGCGGCGGGAGCTTGCCAAGCAGGTGCCTAGAGGCCCTTGAGGGACCTGAACTGCCTCTTCCCTTCATTAACTCCTCTCGTCCTCTCCCCTTGTCCGCCTGATCCTGCGAGCGGCCGGGGCTGCTGGGTAATTCAGTCTCCAGTCTCTGAGGTGACCCCACGCCGCAGGGCTGAGGGAGCCGAGGATGCAGCACTTCTTTTTAACCTCTCCCTGACTCCCTTTTGCTCTGCTGCCGCCGCCTGTGGTTCGCTCTTTGTTGGCGGACTTCTGCTCTGATGGTCTGAATACGCTGAACTTCTTATTTTTTCCTGACCTTCCACCCGTTCTTTGGATATGGAGGTCAAAGAAAAGATTGGAGCTCTTCTCTTTTTGTATCTTTGTCGTCTTTCTTCTCTCTCTGTGTGTGTCTGCACGTCAGCCGTCTGTCTGTCTGTCTGTCTGTCTGTCTGTCTGCCTGTCTGTCTGTCTGTCTGTCTGTCTGTCTGTCTGTCTGCCTGTGCAGAAATGCAATTTCCTCCCATCTCAGTGTTTGCAGCTCTTTACAGGCCCTTTATTGCCGCTCTTAGCTGATTGCTCATATCTATTTACAACGCATGCAGTTATGAGGTTGGGATGCGAATGCAGTGGGCATATAAATGCAAACGCTCATCATCTCCTGTTAGCTCATTAGAATGTATTCCAGAGCTTTTATCCCAACATTTTTGTCTTCATGACGGCGGTTTTGAACCTCTGAGGAGCCTCTCTGAGATTAAGACTGTCAGAAACAGGAGCTTTGTTCCACAGACGGCTTTTAAAACATGAGTTACAGCCTTTAATATGTGTCAAAACTGTGAATATGCAACTTTAATAACAGGAGTGCAGAGATCCTTGTCTTCCAGAGATCCACCCACACATGCACGTTCAGATGCACAGCAGTAATCAGTATGATTTCACATTATGGTTCTGCACCTCGCCATTAACGCTGAGTTACAATGTGATTATTGCCTGTGACAAATGAAGAGGTTATATTCAAACTATTAAACAGCTCATAGCTTTTGATAGGAGACATATATGATCAGTTAAGGTGCTTCAGGCGAATAATGCTTCCTATTTTTCTCCCTTTCCTTTTATCCTCTTGGTTTCTCTCTCGCCAGCACAGAACATGAATATATTTATATATTTGCAGGTATGTTAATCTGCAGGGGTTTTTGAAGTTGTGGGGAAGGAACTCTGCAAACAATATCATCAATTGTTCTCTCCTGAATGCAAACGCTGCACACACTCCCAAATAAAAGAAGTTAGAAGAAGTTCCTCAAAAGCATGTTAATGTGTAGGTCATGAAGTGACTTTGAACGCAACATCACATGATGTGAGAGTGACAGAGTGGCCTCCTTTCTGCTGCTCTGATGCAGAGAGAGAGAGCAGCTGATGGAGGACGGCTTTCCAGAGACTCCTTTGGAGAATAGTTTTCTAAGAAACGACAGAAAGAGTGAGACACGCACGTGAAAATTTAGTGCACACTCACTGGTGACAGCTGCAGCACGCCTCACTGAGCAGCTTTGCTTCCTGACAGATTTGTGGCAGGTGAGCAGGTCCAAGCAAAGTGATGACTGTCACCTTTAATCTCACAAATCCACATGCACACACACACACACACAAAAAAAAAAAACCACACACACCACAGGCAGTACAATAATTTCTTTATTTCTCCACACCCAGTTTGTCTGATTACTATCCTGTCTGCTGGGGACCGGGGCTACCCCAGAGGGAACCGGAGTAGAGCCGGTGACTAAACCGATCTACATCCCCCCAGAGACCCTTTCCCCCGTTCCCCCCTGTGCATACACACACCCAGAGAGCTGCTGTCGTCCCATCTCATCCAGCCAAGGCCCAGGCAGGCTCCTGCAGGGCATGCTTTAATGACTTCCTCTCGCCTTCCCCTCCCTGCGTTTAGGTGTGGCTGGCATCTAAGAGGGAGAGAAGGGAGGGAGAGATTAGCATATCAGGGGTGCAGATTAGTGTTTCTGTGGTGTGTACATGCACTGACAGAGGGTGGTAATGAGAAAAGAGGACCTCCCTCCCCCAGCCAGAATCCAATCCCGGGGGTTTGACAGGCTGAGTTCAAATGGAAGCACAGATAGAGACGCAGGGTCTCTTTATCTGCTCCTTACAGGTACACACACAGTCACCGTGTTTCCTTCATTTTAAGGCACAATGGTCAGACACACAGCGAGGGATTAAAACCATTAAAGTGCTCGGCAACCAGACGAGGAATGGTAAATAACAGACTCCAACTTTCTCTGTGGCCTTAGTCAGGTTTTATTCCCATCATGTGAAAGTTTAGTTTCACATGATGGGTTTTTATTTCGTCCAGAAACGTTTTAGTTTCTCAAAAACAAATTCAAGAAGATCAATTCTTTATTGTTATTGTACAAAACATATAATGAAGTCAAGGTGCACTCAAGACCGGTCTCAATCAGAAGTGTAAAATAAAGCATGAAGTGCTGAGACGCCATCTTGTCACATGTTGATCCGCTGGGCCTCCGTAGTTTCAAATCCTCATAATAATAAAAATAGAAATGAAGATAAAAATGAAATAAAAAAACAAACTGTTAAATCTGGGGTTGGTGTTCAGATTTAGATCCTCTTTTTGTTCTCCTGGTTAAAATGATGTTTATGTCCTGATGGTAATCAATACATAATGTGTCTTAAAGAAGAGGTAAACAAAGCTGCTCTCTACAGCCGGAGTAAACCTGGGAAAACACCAACCAATCACTGTTTTGGGGTCCAAAATTTTAAACCAATCAGATCCCGTCCTGCCGTTCTGCCCGCCTCCTGCAGAGCGTACATGTCCCCGTCTCCTGCCTCTGCTTCCCCTGACTCTACTGGCTGCCCCTCTGGCTCCACCTCGGGCCTGTCCCCTCTGACCCCATGAGGGTCTTTGATCAGGACTGTAGTCCGGATCAGAGTCTGAAAAGCTCTCACCACGGGGGCTCTGACAAGCAGAAGAGTTAATGACCTTCAGTAAGTCCTACAGAAATGTAGATGTACTGTAGCGTCCGTCCGGACGCTGTAGTGATGACGAGCCGATTGGTGAACACGTTCATCTTTAATAACCGGTCACTGTCGGCCGTTACCACGACAACCAACAAAACAACAATCAATGTTTGAATGGATGAAGAACTTCTCCTCTTGTCTCTCCTCTCTCCCGCTCGCTGGGAGTTGTGAGTGCTAACAGCAGCCATGTTTGTTTGTGTTTTTAACTTTCACGAGGACCGGTTTGGAATCAGTCACCATCATATGGTCGTGAATTAGTGGCGCTCGTTCATGTGAGCAGGGGCGTCGTTTTGGAGGAGCTCCGAGGGGAGGGGGGGAGGGGTTAGATGGAGTCCTGAAGACATGCTACATTCAAATTCATGCTAGTTTTCTGTGACTACCAACCCTAGCTTTAAGACAACAAAAATTTGGGGAAGCCGATTTAAAAGCAGAGAAATGTAGAAGCAACAGAAGATTGGATGAAACTCAGAGACGCCCTTTGGAGGAGGAAGGTCTTTAGTCCCTGTTTAAAGGACTTGGTGGTCTGTGGCGGCCTATGTTGGTCTGTGGTGGTATGTGGTGGTCTGTGGTGGTCTGTAGTGGTCTGTGCTGGTCTGTGGTGGTCTATCATGTGAAAGTTCTTCAACAAAAAGACAAGCTTGGTATTCTCTCTAAGCCGGAGCATAATGTTCCCTCCATCCTGCTCTTGGTGAGCTTCCTGCTGGCTGGGTTGGCGTTGGCCCCCGTCCAGCTGATCCAGCACCGCCCACCCAGCGCGAGGCCCGGGCGCCGTGTCAGCCGCCGTCCCAGAGCCTGACCGCACGGGTGCCCCCGTCTCTGCCGCAGGGCCGAGGAGCTCCTTACCCCCATGGATTTTCCATTTGTGGATGTTGCAGAATCAATGTTCTGTTTTTGCCTCCCCAGACAGGGACCATGGATCAGCGTTTTCTCTCCCCTCTCCTGATCTCTCAGTGTTTCTGTGTGTAGCTGTTTGTGTTCATGTCTTTCTTACTTTCTGTGACCTTTTCCCACATCGTCTGCCCTTTGGAAACCACATCCTCTCTGCCGTTACTTAATCCTTCTCCTCTTTCTCGCTCTTCTTCAGAGTTTGGCACACGTCTTCCACGCTGCAGCAGAAGTGTTCTTATGAGACTGTCATTCAGGGTTTTTGTTTTTAACCTCATCAGACAACAAACCGGGGGTTTAAGCACAGAGGTATTTATTTATATAGATCAATGTCTGTCTTCAGAGATGTTCACATCCTAGCAAAGGTCTGCAGGCAGCTTGAGTAGCAGATTCTGAGCAGGGGAAAGTAGGACAGGAGTCCCCCTTTGACAAACTCAATTGTTTGAACCGTTCTTTAAAGCACAGCGTGGGGCAGTAACGGCACATTGCTTCTCCACCTGTTCTCAGTTGGAGAGAGGAGTCGGGTAGCGGGTATTTTTTCATCACTACCCGTGGCGTCTTGTTTCCTGAGAGACTCTGAGGTGGATAGAAGTCACCGTTTCAGACGTCGCTCTGCACAATGACAGCTTTACAGGGAGTCTATCTGAGCCGTGCTGCCTTCAGAGCGTCTCCGAGCACGACGTCAATGATTCCTCTTCTTTACTCTCCTGATTCTTTTTGTCCTGTGGGACTGATAGAAACACATAATGAGCTGTATGTTAGGCCTCCATGTTAAGCTCCTGGAAACAGAAACATATATTAACAGACTGATGGTGAGATGTTTCTTCAGTCATCTTGTTTCTAATTTATTACAAATATAAGAAAACTTAATTACACATTTGCACGTTCAAAGAAAGGTAAAGTACACTCTCATTTAAAGATAACACACATTTTATTTTTGAGCTTTACTTTTTATTTGCTGTCTTTGTGAAGTTATTTCAATCAATCAATCTTTATTTATACAGCGCCAAATCACAACAAACGTTATCTCAAGACTCTTTTACAAACAGAGCAGGTCTAGACCACTCTATGTCAAATCCTGAACAGAGACCCAACACCAAGACCGGATCAGACTCAGTCTGACCCCACCTTAATCCACCATCATGAGCATTACACCTCACAGCATTTAGCTTGTTACAGTGGAGAGGACAAACTTCCTTTAACAGGCAGAAACCTCCAGCAGGACCAGACTCATGTTAGACACACATCTGCTGAGACCGTGTTGGAGAGAGGGATAGAGGGAGATGAAGAGAGAGAGAGAGATGATAGTGGGGAGACGGATAGTAGTAGTTGTAGCAGCTGGAGTCTGGACCACGTCCACAGCAGCAGAGATGAAAGAGAGAAAGAAAGAAGGAAGGAAAGAAAGAAAGAAGGAAGGAAGGAAGGAAGGAAGGAAGGAAGGAAGGAAGGAAGGAAGGAAGGAAGGAAGGAAGGAAGGAAGGAAGGAAGGAAGGAAGGAAGGAAGGAAGGAAGGAAGGAAGGAAGGAAGGAAGGAAGGAAGGAAGGAAGGAAGGAAGGAAGGAGGAAGGAATGAAAGAAAGAAAGAAAGGATGAATAACCCAAAAAAGGAATCTACAGCAGAGATCCAGAGGAACCTACGAGACAAGGGAGCTCAGGGACTCCAGAAAGGTCTAAGAAAAGAGAGAAGAGAGGGAGACCAGAAGAAAGAAAAACAGGAGAATAAATGGGGAAGGAATGACAGAAGGAAAGGAAGGGATAAGAAAAGGAGACATAAAGGATGAAGAAACATGGAAAGAACAAAGAGAAAGAAGGAAAAAGAAAGAAGAAAAGAATGAAAGGAAAGAAGGAAGGAAGGAATGAAAGGATGAATAACAGACCCCAAAAAAGGAATCTCCAGCAGAGATCCAGAGGAACCTACGAGACAAGGGAGCTCAGGGACTCCAGAAAGGTCTATGGTTAGTAACTTTAATGGGACAGGAAGAGTTAAAGTGAGAGACAGGCAGAGAGAGGAGAGAGAGGGAAAGACAGGATCCCAGTGTGTCAGTCTAAGCCTATAGCAGCATAACTAAGACCTGGTCCAAGCCTGATCCAGCTCTAACTATAAGCTTTATCAAAAAGGAAAGTTTGAAGCCTACTCTTAAAAGTAGAGAGGGTGTCTGCCTCCCGGACCCTGACTGGTAGATGATTCCAAAGGAGAGGGGCCTGATAACTGAAGGCTCTACCTCCCATACTACTTTTAGAGACTTTAGGTACGATGAGCAGGCCTGCATGTTGGGAGAGTAGAGTTCTAGAGGGGTAATAGGACGCTATGAGCTCTTCAAGATACGAAGGTGTCTGATCATTAAGAGCTTTGTAGGTTAAAAGAAGGATTTTAAATTCTAGTCTAGATTTTATGGGAGTCAGTGTAGAGAACACTGGAGAGATGTGCTCCCTCTTCCTAGTTCTAGTCAATACTCGAGCTGCATCATTTATTTAACTTCCTTTGTAACTCTAAGACGTTTGAAATAATAACAACAACCTGACCCCAGAAAAGATGGATTCAAGAAGTTTATCAGAAAACTAAATCCAGACACAAAAACTCACAAACTGTCTGCTTTCTTCAACTCTCACTCAGGAGCAAAAATCTTAACATTTCAATGAAATAATGATTTGATATTTATCCTGATAATTATCGATATCAACTGATATCAAATATTTTATCTTGATAACATAATCATAATGAGACAAACACACTCAGTCAAATCAGAGTTTTTGCAGCATGAACAAAGTAGCTTCAATCTCTTACTAGGATGTTTCCCATCATGTTGAATTTGGCGCCCCCTGTGGACAAAGAGAAACCTCTTCTTTGAATGCTTTTTTATCCAGAGCATGTGTAAGAAGTGTTTTTAGACAAAAGGAAAAATCTCACACTCTTCTCATTTAAGCATCAAACACATCACTCAGCTTCTCTCTGTGCTGTGGAGATGAAAACAGAGACTGTCTGGCGGCGTGTTGTTCATCAGTTAGAGAGAGAGAGAATCAGCAGAGTCCACGCAACCAGTTCACCTACAGTTACATCACCAGCCTGTCTTGTTTATGAACACACAGGGTCTTATTTTCTGCACAGTAAATCTTTCTTTGTATGGACGATGTTGACATGAGGGAGAGAAGCTGTGTGAAGCGGCGCCACCAGTCAGGAACCTTAGCATTCTTTAGGGCTGTTTGGAATGCAGATTTTCAGCCACGTTGTTTCCCCTGCAGTGAGTCTTTACTCTCACACGGCCTTGCAGCAGTGATGACAGGCTTTAAAGTAACATTAAAGGTATAATGCATCCTTAAGATGATTGTGTTTGCATTTCTAGCTCATAAAGATGCATAATTCTTATTTTCAGCCTGTTTCAGAAGCAACCAAAAACTTCTCACTGGAGCTTTAAATCCATAAACACCTGCAGAACCTTTTCAAACTCCTGACAATGACTGGTAACATAGATCAATGTGAGAACTAGAGATGCACCAGGTACTCTGAGACCAAGCAGGAGTTTATAGGTTTATATTACGTTGACCCACAACAAGATGCGGCTGCCGGTCACTGCACAGACGACGCCGGAGCAAGAGATGGAAACATAATTGCTTTCTTACAACGCTCTCAGACAAACACTCCCTGCAGACTTTTGGGTCAGTTAATTGGAATTTCTCTCAGTGCCAACGAACCATCAAGGAAGGCGCTGGGTTTCTGCTGGCTGCTGTTCATATTGTGATGCGTTAGGAATTGAAAAACCTCCCACACCGTCTAATTACCGCTCTCAAGACCGTTTGGAAGGCCAAGCGAAGACACAAAGTGTTAGCAAGAATAAACAATTAGACAAAGCCTTCTATTTCAAAACACATGACACATATTTAATTGTTAGATCTATTACAGGCTGATCATGACTGAGCCGTATTCACATGCTGATTATTTATGGTGGAGGTGTTGGTTTGGACGGCTCACTGAACATCTAAGCGGTTGTTGCCAGAAAGGAATGATGGCATTTAAAGCTGCAGTGAGGAGGTTTTAGTTGGGCTTTGAAGCAGAGGGAAATTGACACTGTTGGTTTAGGGTGTAACACAGGGGTGTCCAAACTTTTTTCAAAGAGGGCCACATTTGATGTTGTCAGAATACCTTAGAGCCAGTGGCTCCTACTGAGACTGAGGAATCATAAAAGTTATAGATGAATTAGAACAATTATTTCACATTTGTTCTCAATAAATCAGTCACTAGGTAGTCCTCAGTTCTCCACAAGTCATGTAAACATCAACAGACTGGATCTTCTTCTGGAGGAAAATGGTCGGGCAATGTGGGAAAAATATTGTCTCATTATTTTTCTATGACAGGATCAGGATCTGGATTTCATCACTTCTTTTTCATGTTGTTTTTAAGACTTGTCTGACCAGCAGACGACATTTGAAGAACTAAATAATTATTGTCCTGCATTCTGAACAATTTTTATTCACCAAATTTTGCCTTTTCTGCACAATTCCATAATTTAGATTTTGTCTTGTTTCCTCTTTTGTGTCTTCTGAACTTTTAGTGTTCATCAAGAACATTTTCACATCATGATAAAAACATTAATTTGAAAAACCTGTCAGCTTTAACAGTTCTTGTGTTTCTTCTTTATTGCTGTCTTGCAGAATCCCCAGAGCTTTGGCTTTTATAAAAGTAGTCCATGTGAAGCTCTTTGAGACGTTTCTGGATTGACTTTAGTTTAGTATGTGCGCTTGAAAGAAACTGCAAATGTACAGATGATTCAGAATGTGATTAATTTCTAATGCTATTAATTAATGCTATAAATAACACACTTTAAGATGGAAGCTTGGGGCCATAAATAAATGGACCTTGGGCCGCAATTGGCCCCCGGGCCGTACTCTGGACACCCCTGGTGTAACAGAATCACCAAGTTCATGATATCACAGGAACAACAAGGTCTTGATACCGTCGTGGTCCAGTGTCCGTATGAAATGAGATGAGAGCAGAGGAAAGTGGGGACTACGGAGACAACTGTCACACCTCTGCAGCCTCAGATCAGTACAACAAAAATGGCGGACGCTGGCGTTAGTGACAAGGAATGAGAACAGAGAGTGTTGATATCATGGATGTTCAAGCGGCTTTAAATCTGAGGTGTGGAAGAATTTCAGTTTCCCTGTGCAGAGAAAAGAGAAAAGTATAAGTAAGTAAGTAAACTTTATTTAGTACAGCACCTTTCACAGAGCATCAATATCAACAAGATGATGTGCAATGAATAAGACAATAATGAAAGCAGACAAACAAACAAGTCTTAATAATCTTTTTAAAAGCTTCAGTGGAATCAGCTCAGCGCACAAGGGGAGGAGGATTGTTCCAGAGAGTCGGAGCCACGAGCTCAAAGGCACCTTTAGTTTTGAGCCTCACACGAGGCACAGCAAGCAGACCCTGGTCTGAGGGTCTGAGGGTCTGAGGGTCTGAGGGTCTGAAGATCTGAGGGGTCTACTGGGGATGTAAGGCTGGAGCTGAACTCTGTTTTTTTCCCCTTAACAAAAATCAGTAATTAGCTGCCGCTAGCCACAAAGTTGCTAATGCTAATATAACAGACTGTCCTGTGTTTGGTTTATGTGTTCATAAGCTTGAAAGCTGGTTGAACTCGTGAACCAACACGGCATCCGTTTGTTTCTCTGCCCACTCGAGCCCGTGGAAGAGGCTCGTCATGACGTCAGATTTACGTGACCGCTTTTCCCAGCAGCGCTCTCGTGAACTGTTCCTCACAACAACAACAACGATGGAGGACAACGGCAGCTCGTCTTCTCAGCCGACCGCTGCTTTGTCTTTGAATCCATTAGTCTCTTTGATTTGTTCTCTGCAGGACGATGGAGGAAACATGTTTGGGTTGTGTTTTTGATCACGGCAACCCCGCCCCTCGCCCCTCGCCCCTCGCCCCTCGCCCATGAGTAAGCGGTTCGCAGTTCTAGACCAGCAAAGAGTTGGAGCCGCTCTGGAACTGATTTTCCAGGCCGAGAGCCGGTTCACTCGCAGTCGAAACACGAAAAACCGGTTCTCAATTGAGCGCTGGCTGCGAACCGGTCCTGAAACTGCCTCGGTCGAAAAGGGGTATATGTACAGTAGACTCTTGATTCAGCAGGGCAGCCTCGTGAGGGTCTGAGCTCAGTGTTACAGGGGCACTACAGGGTAGCTTAAGGTACCATAAGTGGCTAACAATGCTGCAGAAACGTCCCTTTATGTTTCCTGGAGCAAAGATTCTGCATGAGTGAGACCTTTGACTCTTAAAATGATGCAGAATTTGAAAAATGTTGTTGAAAATGTTTCTTTCACTTGTACAGAACAGGACAAGCTGTGAGTTTAGAGGTGCTGCTTTCTGCACAGGAGGATTCAAAACAAACACACACTGAAAGTTCCTCATGAGAGCTTTAAAATGTGTCTGTACAGTTTAATAAGAACACAAAACTCAAAGTGATCGTGACGCTTTCTGTTCAGTGAGAAAGAAAAGTGAAGACTTGATGTGTGACTGATCTGAGGTGCATAAAGAAAGTCTCCTGGTCTCTCTCTGAGGTACAGCAGCCTGTGAGGACACTCAGGCTCTCTCACATGATTGACAGAGAAATAATAGGCGTCAGAGGTCACACCTCTTCAGCTCACCATGGACGCTTTGAAATATAATTTTGATGCAGTCAGATAAACGGCTGGGTTTTGTGGTTTGTGCAAGTCCAGTATCCGTGATGAGTCTCCCAGTATCTCATCTCTCAGTGCACACATTCATCTGTTCATTTATCTGTCTGATAAAGACGGAGCAGGCTGATGAACACAAGGGTGAGAAACTAGAATGTAAACTTTGAGTGAACTAATTCAGACTTGTTTCATGTTTCATAGACAGAAATATTAAAAAGCAGTGCAGATGTAAGAATGTTTGAATCCTAATGATTGTTGAAACAAATGTTCTATGCATCACATTCCCATCACTTTCTGAACCCCTCACATCAAAGCTCAAACTGCATCTGAGTTTTTGGGAAAGTGCATGCCTCCTTTCCACCGGCGCTGCACCAATACCAACATTACTCAGTGACCTTCTGAGCTCTACAATACAAAAATATTGAACCGCAAAGAAAATGTGGGAAAGACAGTGAAGCGTGAGTGCATCCGCTGTCCCACCTCGGCACAGGAGGAGTTCAGGTTTGCTGGTTACATCACAGAGGAGACGGTACACACAGAGAGATGGATCTGTGGCTCTGTGTTATGTTCAGGTGTGAGGTGCGACGTCCTGACTGCAAAGCAAGGTGTAAAAATACATTCACAGACGTACATGTGCAAGAGTCACCGCACAGGAAGTGAATTCAATTAAGCTGACATTACTTTTTTTACACTTTGATGCAAACAGAAACCGTCCCAGGCTTTTATTCTGCATGACTAATGTACTAAAGAGTCTGTCTGATGATGTGATACTGCAGACCTTCAGCAGAGCATATCAAAGTGATCGCCCGGCATGCAGAGTCTGTGTGTCACCAGCTGTAAACACGGGGCTGTTAATGTTACAGATAATACCGGCTGGATGATTGAAGCAGCTTTTTAGTTCTGCCAGGCTGTGTTTGAGTACGTGGACTCTGTTATCAGCAGCACCTTGTCCCATTGCAGGTTAATGGTGTGTGCATGTGCTGACTGTCAGGGCTTCCTTGCTTCCTTATAGCAGCTACACCTGCAGTGTTAGGTGGTGTGAGTCAACGGGCTGTGGGAGATGGTCAAGTCAAGTTTTGAGCAGTGTTAGAAAAGGTGGAGGTATAAGGTAACACAACTGTGACGCTCGTATTCATAATGTTCAGTGTGTCGCTCCACCTGACTCTTCTTCCCCATGAGGATGTTTTTCAGGCCCTACTGATGTTTCCAGGAACTTGCAGATCACACATTCACCTCACAGCAGGAGGTACTCTGTGTCAGACGCACTCTCACAACTCAATGTACTGCATTTGGTTTAGGTGAGGGGGAGCTGGGTGGAGGAGAAGGAGGAGGAGGAGGAGGAGGAGGAGGAGGAGGAGGAGGAGGAGGAGGAGGTAATGGTGACTCTGTGGTGATAACACTTGAAGAATTTAAAGGATGTGTGCGACTACAAAGAGCCAAAACCCGCTGAGAGGCTGAGGTTGAGCCTAGTTAGGGTCGGACGCACCAAAAGCAAAAATCACTATTGCACAAGAAAGTAAGTTTAACCTTTTATTAAGGAAAACTCCTCATAAAGTAAACTAAGAGGTCAACAGAAAGTACAGAGCCCCAGCTCCATCTCTCTCTCTACCTCAGGGGTGTCCAAAGTACGGCCCGGGGGCCAATTGCGGCCCAAGGTCCATTTATTTATGGCCCCAAGCTTCCATCTTAAAGTGTGTTATTTATAGCATTAATTAATAGCATTTGCAGTTTCTTTAAAGAGCACAATCAAAACTAAAGTCAATCCAGAAACGTCTCAAAGAGCTTCACATGGACTACCTCTCTAAAGCCAGAGCTCTGGGAATTCTGCAAGATGGCAATAAAGAAGAAACACAAGAACTGTTAAAGCTGACTTTAAATTAATGTTTTCATCATGATGTGAAAATGTTCTTGATGAACACTAAAAGTTCAGAGGAAACAAGACAAGATCAAAATTATGAAATTGTGCAGAAAAGGCAAAATTTGGTGCATAAAAACAATTCAGAACGCAGGAAAATAATTATTTAGTTCTTAAAATGTTGTCTGCTGGTCAGACAAGTCTATAAAACAACATGAAAAAGAAGTGATGAAATCCAGATCCTGATCCTGACATAGGAAAATAATGAGACAATATTTTTCCCACATTGTCCGACCATTTTCCTCCAGAAGAAGATCCAGTCTGTTGATGTTTACATGACTTGTGGAGAACTGAGGACTACCTAGTGACTGATTTATTGAGAACAAATGTGAAATAATTGTTCTCATTCATCTATAACTTTTATGATTCCTCAGTCTCAGTAGGAGCCACTGGCTCCAAGGTATTCTGACAACATCAAATGTGTCCCTCTTTGATCTACCTGCAAACAAAAGAAAACAGGAGGTCTAAGTGAACTCAATATCCCCGCCCCTTACACATGACCCAGAAATAACCGAATTTCCTGACCCCACAATAAACCACATCACCCCTGACCGTTTAAAAGATCATATAGATGAGAAATACTCATTGATTATGGATGTAATGTTAACAGCTACAAGACCACATACAGGTGATCCATGTCAGCAGGACTTTAAGATGAGTCCTTGTTATTAATATTCAACTCATCCAAACCTGCAGAAATGAAACTTTACAGTCCTGCAGCATACTCAGGGATGATAGAAGCACAGAAGTAACAGAATCAATCCCAATGATTCATCCACAGAAAGGCTTGTTCTCTCTGTCCTGGACTTAGCTGATCTGAGCTGCGGCGCTACGTTTCCTGTGTAGCAGGGCGCGCCGTCGGATGGAGCGAACCCGTGGCGCTGCCTGTATAATTGGGGGTAAGCCACGTCCCCCTGACTTCTTGCAGACATGTTACCTGGAGGCAGGAAGTAAAAAGCGGTGAAGTGATGGTGAAATTCAGCTTCATGCTTTCACACGTGCAAACCACACCTTGAGAGAGTGTGGATATTTTCAGGCGTGCAGCTTGGAGCAGCAAATGGGCCGGAGAGGTGAAGTCAAAGCAGAGTGTGTGATCAGATTAACACATCCAAAATAAAACAACAGACTGTTTAACACTCATTTAGTGTTAATTAAAGGAACAGATATTGCATGTCAGTGTATTCCAGCTCTGTTGGCTGCTTCCTCCTCAGTCATATTTTGGTTCTGCACCATGTTTTTGGATGAGCTTATTTTTGTCTCCCCCTTAGGTGTGGCCTCCTCCACAAATCGCACCTCTCATCACGGTCTCTGCCTTCCACCAAACACCACACTGATTATTTGCACTTCTCTGGTGACCCCTTCGTCATGCAGCGCTGTCATGTCCCAGCCGTTATGTGCTACAGCCAGATAGTATCAGTGTCCAGCATTATTTGCGAGACTCCCTTCTCTGTAGCCAGGGGAAGCGTTAAGGGCAGGCAGAGAGCCATGCAGGGCTAGTTTCACCTCCTCATTCTGCCTCCTCCACCATATATTAAATCCCACCCACTCCCTCCAAAGGAAAGCCAAGGGGCCATAAAAAGCACAGCGAGAGAGAGGAAAGGAGGAATCATTACGTGCAATTTATAAACCATTAAGAGCCGTATTAAAAAGCCTGCAATCTAATTCACCCAGCGGTGGGCTCTGGCGACGACGACGGTGGCTGAGGGGGAGAGGAGAGTTCATTTAGGGAGTGTGTTTTGGCCACTCCGAATGTGTGTGATGTTAATAGGGTCCGGGGGGTCACCTCTAGCCAAGGGAGGCGTCTTACCGCGGCGGTGCTGATGCCCAAGTCAGCAGTGAGAGGGCGGAGGGGCGAACATGAAGGCTGACAGACGGAGGGAGAGAGATGGGAGGCGAGGGGATAAGAGAGTCGAAGAGATATGATATTGCTCACCCATCCCACCCAGTCCAGCAGGTCATCTCTTAAAAGTAATTGTTATGTGGTTTCACAGCTGTACAGCTTCAACAGGGTATGCTGGTCAAATAAAAGTCCAAATTTGCCTCTTCAACCATCTTTGTGGATCTATTATTACAGCGCAGTGTTGTGTGGAGCAGCACTTTTCAAACCCTCAGAGCTTTATTTTAAATTGAGAAGAAGTTGAGGTCTCTGAAGATATGAAAAATGTCAGACTAAATTACAGGAAAATGTGCCTGTAATAATGTACGAGACGGATCCAGTTTTCAATTTCACATGATCGAGGAGTCCATTTTAAAAAGTTTTAAAAGGAAGCTTTTGACATTTTTGATAATGCATGCTCGTTGCTTGCCAGTAGTTGCATTAGAGGAACAAAACTCCCTCTCATATCTTCTTGTCAGGAGGGAAACTTGTCTTTCCTCAGCTGAGTGTGAACAGGAGGAAGGTGCTCTGAAGTAGGCTTTGTCCAAAGTTGAAAAAGCTGAAGAAACAGAACCTCAAAGACTCACTGTAGAAGAAGTGTGAGCTCTGGTGTCTTTCACTTTAACCTGGTTAGCTCTCTGGTCCTCTTTCGACTGCTATAGCTAGGAACAAACAGGTGAGCATTTTCAGCTCATATCTAAAAAGTGTTCGAATATGTTTGGAAAGTTTGGATCATATTTCACACGTTAATGGAGCGCCGCCTGCAAGCTAGTTCAGGCAGACAACTCGAGCTGCACTCATTCATACTGACACGTCATCCTCCTCTCATTGGCGGTCTACTGAAGCTGCAGGTCTCCCTGTCTCTGCCTCTGCTTTGCCAGTGCTCCTGCTGTCCTGCTCAGTGCTGTGTGCAAACTTTGTACACACCTCTTCCCCGGCATCCACCTGCAGGATCGGAGGGGGGTTAGTCCTCTCTCATTACTCCTAATGTCTGCATTTAAATAATCTACAAGGTGTAATGAGGCTCGAAGCCCATACGCCAAACACAATACTGTAAGCTGCAGTAAACTGTATCTGAAGTAAACGTGAGTTGTCTGACTGAAATGTGTTTCTGTCAGAAGATTCAGCTTCAGTTCAAGCTCACGCCCCAAATACAGATGCTGAAGTCCTCGTCAGCTGTTGCTAGTTCAACTACCAGCTACCCTTTGATGCATGTCTCACCTGAATTGGGACTTTTAACCAGCTCCGTGTCTGCAGCCCAGACAGCTGGAGTCATGTGACCGAGGTTTCCGCTTCTGTAATCACTGAATCAAGGATTCCCCTCCTCCTCCTCCTCCTCCTCCTCCTCCTCCTCCTCTCCTCATCCATGTTGTCTTTCTGGTCCTCTGAAAACCTCTGACCTGTTGACTCCAGGCCTGGCTCCGCTCATCATGACTTTGGTTTGTTGTTGTAGTTAAGTGAAATACGATCTGGTGATAACACAGAGTGTTTTATTCTGAAAATTAACCGGATGTTTTCATTTTGTTTTGGTGAAACCTGACTTCCTGTCCCGCTCCATCTGCTCTGTTGAGATTGATGCGTCGTGCTCCGGCATCCGGCACAAATAGAAGTCTTGAGTATCTGATCTGGAGGACTCAGACCTGCCGGATCAGAGACGCAGCTGGAACGCAACGGAGCGGATCCAGAGGAAGTTAACACATTGACTAGAATAGAAACCTATCAGATCCAGAGCTGTAAGATGGATCTGGTGGAACTTGGCAGTAAGGAAAGGAAAGATGAGTGAAGGAAATGAGCGTTAAGGGAAAGAAAAGGAAAGCTAAGGAGAGGAAAGGAAAAGAAATGATTGCTAAGGAAAGAAAAGGAAAGCTAAGGAAAGGAAAGGAAAAGAAATGATTGCTAAGGAAAGCTAAGGAAAGGAAAGGAAATGATTGCTAAGGAAAGAAAAGGAAAGCTAAGGAAAGGAAAGGAAATGATTGCTAAGGAAAGAAAAGGAAAGCTAAGGAAAGGAAAGGAAAGGAAAGGAAATAATCGCTAGGGAAAGGAAAGGAAAAGAAAAGAAATGATCGCGAAGGAAAGGAAAGGAAATGTATGCTAAGGAAAGGAAAGGAAAGGAAAAGAAATGATCGCTAAGGAAAGGAAAGGAAATGTATGCTAAGGAAAGGAAAGGAAAAGAAATGATTGCTAAGGAAAGAAAAGGAAAGGAAAAGAAATGATTGCTAAGGAAAGAAAAGGAAAGGAAAAGAAATGATCGCTAAGGAAAGGAAAGGAAATGATTGCTAAGGAAAGGAAAGGAAATTAAAAGAAATGATCGCTAAGGAAAGGAAAGGAAATGATTGCTAAGGAAAGGAAAAGAAATGATCGCTAAGGAAAGGAAAGGAAATGATTGCTAATGAAAGGAAAAGAAATGATTGCTAAGGAAAGGAAAGGAAATGATTGCTAAGGAAAGGAAAGGAAATGATTGCTAAGGAAAGGAAAGGAAATGATTGCTAAGGAAAGGAGAGGAAATGATTGCTAAGGAAAGGAAAGGAAATGATCGCTAAGGAAAGGAAAGGAAACGATTTCTAAGGAAAGGAAAGGAAAGGAAAGGAAATGATCGCTAGGGAAAGGAAAGGAAATGATCGCTAGGGAAAGGAACGGAAAGGAAAAGAAAAGAAAAGAAATGATCGCGAAGGAAAGGAAATGTATGCTAAGGAAAGGAAAGGAAATGATCGCTAAGGAAAGGAAAGGAAACGATTTCTAAGGAAAGGAGAGGAAATGATTGCTGAGGGAAGGAAAGGAGAGGTCCCGCTCCATCTGCTCTGTTGAGATTGATACGTCATGCTCCGGCATCCGGGAACAAGTTGTGTTTGAGTTGTTAAGAGACATTTTAACATAATCATCTTCATGTTGCATGATCTACATTTACCATATGATGTTTGTTATTGTTTCACATCAGCAGAGATGTGTTTGATAATTAGCCTCGCTACATGTCATGCCAGCTAGTGATCCAGGCTAGCTTTCCTGTGAATTAATGTTGGTTTATGTATTTAATGTTTACCTCAAAGGTATGCATATTTAAGTTACTTAAATATTGTTGACATTAATAAGCTAGATAACTGTATATCTTTGTGTTATATGTTTCATATCAGCCACTAATTAAGGAACATGCACCGTGTTGTATAATCCTAACTCTGCAAGGAAAGATCTGAAATCTACCTGATGGTTGTGTTCTCTGAGCAGAGCCCAGCAGGGGTCAATTCATCCTTCATACCAGATTCAGGGGTCTAATAAATGCTTTCTTCAATGGAGAACACTTCATTGTAACCACAAAGTCAATTAGTTTCCTAATATCCTCTACGTCTGTATCCCATAAGTTTCTCTGATTCCTCCGATCCCTTCATGAGCTGTACCTGCTTAACTATGAATCAGCCTCTAAATGGCACGGACTAGCAACGACTCATTACTTTCTAATTACCAGATCATTAGCTGCTCTCTTCCTGCCCCCTCATGTAAAGACATATTTCATACCCAGTTGTTCATAGTCCATGAATATGACACTGAGGTGATGCTGAGGAATCAATGTTTGTTACTCAGTGGAAAACAAACAGACTGAAATATGTATTCATCATATTCAAGCAGCTCATGTATTAAAAGTACTGTTATGATAGAGAGAGAGAGAGAGAGAGAGAGAGAGAGAGAGAGAGAGAGAGAGAGAGAGAGAGAGAGAGAGAGAGAGAGAGAGAGAGAGAGAGAGAGAGAGAGAGAGAGAGAGAGAGAGAGAGAGAGAGAGAGAGAGAGAGAGAGAGAGAGAGAGAGAGAGAGAGAGAGAGAGAGAGAGGAGAGAGAGGGGAGAGAGGGAGAGAGGAGAGAGAGAGAGAGGAGAGAGAGAGAGAGAGGATAGGAGAGAGAGAGAGGAGAGAGAGAGAGAGAGGGGAGAGAGGGAGAGAGGGAGAGAGAGAGAGAGAGAGAGAGAGAGAGAGAGGAGAGAGAGAGAGAGAGGGAGAGAGAGAGAGAGAGAGAGAGGAGAGAGAGAGAGGAACACTGTAAACAGCTGATTCATGCTTCTCTCAGGTAGATGTTGATAGAATAAAACAGTGGTGCCATATCTTCCATGTAGGGGTGTAAAGATTCTTTTGAACAATGATTCGATTCGATCATGATTCGTGTTGCCGATACGATTAAAGGACGATATCGGTTCATTTAGAACGATACGATCTGAAACCATTCAGTGACTTGAAATCGATTCAGCAACCTGCCCGTAAGAGACTGTTGGCAAACTCAGCGTGAGCACATATCCCCTGTCCGAGCTTCTCTGCTCTGTCTCCAGGTTCCTTTTAGAACAGATTTTAAATTGTTTGTTTTTAAAGCTCTTAATGGCCGAGCCCCCCAGTACCTGACTGAGCTTCTCCTGTATCATGTCCCTGCCAGGACATTGAGATCATCTGGTCAGTTGTTATTGGTCCCTCCCGAAACCAGGCTTAGAACCAGAGGTGAGTGAGGCTTTGAGGCGGCCCCTCGGCTCTGGAACAACCTGACCCAACAGATCCTCTCTTAAGACTCACCTCTCCTCCCTGGCTTTTAATCAAGGCTGAGTGGACAATGGCAAAATCATAATTACATTTTAACCTTATTTTATTAAATATTTGCACTGTGTTTACATATTTATATTGTATTGTATGTTATATTGTCATTTGTGCTGCTTCTGATCTGTACAGCACTTTGGTTAAACGTGCTCCATGAATAGAGTTTGAGTTGAGTTAAACCAAAAATTCATCCAGTGTGACTGTGAAATAAATCCCTTGATACTGGACAGTCCTAGATTCCTGTTGTTTCTTGTAAGAGAATCAGGTATAAATTAATTATGGATATAAACAAACAAACAGACAAACAACAGAGTTTTGGTCTAGTCTCTGACTAAACATGTGACCCTGAGGCTTCTGCAGAGCTTTGTTATTTTCTTACTCTTCAAAAATAATGGAATCAGAATCAGGAATCAATAAAACTGAAGTGGTACCAAGCGGCAACCTCCGGTCCTCAAACTATGAAGCCCATGAGGAAGTGTTATAAACTGCAGTTCATCGAGCTTCCACTAGAGGCCGGCTGCAGAACACAGGAAACCACATACACACCCATTCAAAAAGAGGATCTTTGCAGCATTAACATGTTTACAGCCTGGGTTCAAAAAAACAGCTTGGCCCTATGAAGCTAATCTCTCTATCAGCACACACTGTATGGAGGGGGGGGGGGGGGGATTTATTTGTAAAGTGACGGTTCAGAAGATATTAAGATTATGAGTTTTGCCCAAATAGGACATGACTGACGTGACTCCCGGTCAGGAACACATAGCTATTGGCTAAGAGGCTCAAACTCCGCCTCTTTAACGTCACACGCTGCCTAGTTGAGTTCTGCATTTCCAATATGGCTGCCGCCGTCGATTGGCGCTCAGGAACAGACGGGTGACTTCACAGATTCTACATCCATATTTTATACAGTCTATGAGTCGTACCTAATCCTAATGACCAACAACCTGTAACACAGGATTCCCCCTCCCTGAGCATGATGACAGGGGTGAACAGCAGTCATGTGAATATCATGATCCAGATATTCCAGACAAGAGAAAGAGTACGATCAGAAAGAGGAAGTAAATAAAGGCTCAGGACTGAGCTGTGATTTGATACAGCGCTCTAATTAAAGCAGTATTGAGTTTCTATAAGGAGACACAGTTTGTGTATTTTTAGATAAGTGTAGACCTGCGTCTGTTTGTATCGCTGCAGCGCTCATACAGTGTTCTGGTATACCTCAGTGGACGTCCACATATCGTCTTTGTAGCGAGAAGGTCAAGAGGGTCAATATCTGCGGCGTTGAGAGCGTCTGTCCGAGCCAGAGGCCCTCCCTCGCCACATCACAACGACACCGCGGTCAATACGCTCCAAATTGAGCCCTCATGCAGAACGCTGCACAAATCCATATTCTTAAAAAGGTTGCACATCAAACTATTAAATACATTATCGATCCACATGCATGTGTAGGAATCTATGGGTGTTTTAACTCCCAGTATTATTACATTTCTTACAGTATCACATGGCAGAGAGTTAGTGTGGGAGGAGAGTGAATGATTCTCATTCATTTGGCCACATGCCTTGATATCTGCTGCTCTTTCTTCTCTCAGAACATCAAACTCCACCCAGCATTTGACAGTTTAATGTTTCCGGCGCTTGTTTTGACATGATGTTCTCTCCCGAACAAAAACAGAAAGGAGGAAGGCAACATTTAACAGGGCAACCCATAACTCATCGCTTACATAGCTATGTTAAGAATATCTCCCAAAACAGGCTGAACATCCCATTTTGACCTATTCATTTCCTTTCTTGCGGCTGTCACGTTGGAGAGAGAACTCCTCTAGCTGAGAGACAGAGACAGTCACAGAGCGTCTCTCTCATCAAACCTAACATCTCTAACCCAACATTAACTTTTTTCATACGCCAGCCGCATGTCATTCAACTAAACTCAGCAGCTGCGCTCAATCACAGAATGCACAATCAACCTGTCACAGTCTGTTAAAACGGGGACAACGGAATTAAAGAGACAAAAACAGGTGCTGTTGATGATGGAGATTTGAGTCTGCCAGGTGTTGATGTGGAAAAGAGGGGGAGAGGGGGGGAGGGCAGGAGAGGACAGGTTGACCAACAGAGATGGATGGAGGGACATTGGGGATCAAGGTGAATGTTACAGTATGCAGCAGCTCAGAGGAAAACGCAAGGCGATGCAGAAAGTCACGAATCCTCTGCCAGAGAGAAGTCAGCGGGAGGTTACAGATGTTCCAGAAGAAAGTGTTAATTACTCTGTAAAGTATAGCTTTTAACGGTAATGGTCGAGTGTACTGAAAGGAACCCGCGGTGCAATTTTATCAATCAAAGGTTTCAAAAGAGGAGCTCAGTCTGAAGAACAAAGCAGAACGGTTGCTATAGTTACAATATGCAATTTCCAACGTAAGTCATTGTGATCAGAGACGTCCGTTTAAAAAACGGACATTAATAAAGTGTTCTCCAACAGACATGATATCAGGTTAGACAACACTGGCCACGGTTACATGAGGTTCTTTAATGCAGAATTCAGAATTAAAGAATTCTGAGTTAGTTTCTCCTCCTCCGTGTTTCCATGGAAATAGTAACTCTGACTTGAAGTTTACATGGAAACACGTTTAATGGTCTTTATTCCTCTTAAAGGTGACATATTCTGCTCTTCTTCATCAACATATATTGGTCTAAGAGGTCCCCAAAACATGTCTTTAAAGTTTATGCTCATAAAAACACTTTGAAATCAGATTCTGGTCTGCCTGTAAACCCCTCTTTTTCAGCCCTGCTCAGAACAGGCTGTTTTCTGTGTCTGTGCCTTTAAATGAGAATGAGCTCTCTGACCACGCCCCCCTCAGGAAGTGGGTGTGGCCTCGGCTGTCCAGCACGTTGATCTAATGTTTACATGTTGGCTGAATATACACGGCTGCTCACAGACCCGCGTTACTTCAACCCTCTGAATCTGATCCAGAATCTGATCCTGACGGAGAGGCGCCTGCAGCAGGACCTTTCTGAACCATTGGTCACAGATTTAGTGTTTCTTGTTGTTTTATTTGTCAGTATGTCGACGTGTGTCTTGGTACACAGCTACCAACATGTAGCTATGTGGCTATGCTAACTAGCGCTAGCACTTTTCCATGAAAATAAAAAATCATCCACTAGATCTTCAAATCTGCAGACGTGGGGAGTCAAAGCGACCTTTGTGTTTATTAAGACAGCCTACAACTAGCATGCCTCCCTCCTAAGCTCCTTGTTAGCACACATGTGTGCAGGGAATGAAAAAACGGAGGAGGGGTTGAGTTGTATTTTATACAGTCTATGGGCTGAACAAGCTCCGAGCTCTGACTTCCTGTTACAGACCGGATGGCGTTGTGACGTATGAAAAACACTGAAAACTGAAACGGCTGGTTTCAGCACACATTTACAGAAAGGTGGAGAAATCAGAACAGGGGCAGAATGGAGTCTTTGACTTTTCAGGGGGTTTGTAGACAGGGACACAGATTTCAGGGAGAGAACCATTAAAAAGAACATTCTGTATGATATGTCACCTTTAAGATCTGGGGGTTGGGAAGGGTTCTGATTGGACAGGGGCGGGCGTGACGTGTTTACGTCTACCTGAAGAAAACAGACTCCGGTTGCTTTGTTGAACTCCTGCTTCAACAATGTCCACTTGTTTATTAAACCTTTATTTAACCAGGTAAAAAAAACATTGAGATCAGGATCTCTTTCACGAGGGTGACCTGGCCAAGAGGTCAGCAGCACATGTCATAAAAACAGTTACAAGGAAATGACAGTACAAATTAAAACCTACAGTTTAAGATGCATAGTGTTTTTTAATATGAAGAAGAGGTGTGGAGGGCTGTAACAAAACAACAAACAATAATCTAAGGTTTAAAAAACACAGGCTCTGTTTCAGTGCTCTCACACTGTCTGTCCCTCAGGATATAATGGAGAGCTCTAAGTGTAATAAGTTCAGAGAGGTTCAGGTTAGTCTGGAGAGCGTTCCATGCCATGAGGGCAACAATGCTGAAAGCTCTTTTTCCAGATTCAGTCCTTACCCAGGAACACTTAAAACAAGAGCAGTGCAAGAACACAAGGTATAGGAACTGATTGTTTCCTGCAATAAGGCGCACAAAGAGTGAGGAATCAGGCCTAAAAGAGCCTTATAGCTGAGGGTCAGCCAGTGTTTGTATCTGTGTGCACTCAGAGAAGGAACATTTGATTTCATGTGTTACCTGGGTGGCGTCTCTGTCAGGGAAACCTCCCTGGATTAACTTGGACTTAACTTGATGCTTCCGTCCATCAACTCTTTTCATCATATCCATTTCTCCTAAGGCTCCTATTAAATTAATAGTCTCAGCTCGAGTCCAACAATCGCTTCGGGCGGCCATCTTGGAATATGTGAGTCATGGCGACAGGACAAGGGAACGAGCATGCTCAGAACGACCGGAGAATCAGAATCAGAATAAAGCAGACACTTACTTCAGATTGAAGATTAATGATGGTGATTTTAAATCTTTCAAAGAGGATTTAATTTAATTCTGAATTAAAGAGGAATTAAGAGTCTCATGGAAATGTTGACAGTGATCCCATTTGAGGGTCTTAACTGTCTTCTTCTGTTGTCTTCTTGACTTTCAAGGCATGGACGAGTAGAAGAGGAAGAGGCACCTGTATGATACCTCCTCACTTCGCCGGCTAGAGGAAGATGGTGGAGGAAGATGGTGGAGGAAGATCGTGGAGGAAGATCGTGGAGGAAGATCGTGGAGGAAGATCGTGGAGGAAGATCGTGGAGGAAGATCGTGGAGGAAGATCGTGGAGGCGACGGGAGTGTCAAGTAAGAGGACTGTTTTATTTTAGAGCTTGTTATCTTGTTTCCCAAAGTGGAGTTGGTGGAGCATTGGATAGTATTCATATCTGTGATTGAAGTGACTGAGCTTGAGTAACACCAGGAGGCGTCTGGTTTCTGATTTTAAAAGTGTGAACACAGGAGGTTAGGAAATACTCTCTCCTCTTGGACGTCTTTTGCTGGTCGGTGGTTTGTAAACGTGAACCGAACAGAAGAGACTGATAAAGATATGTGACGCTAACCTGCAGCATCTGACATGTACGATGTTAGACATGTTCATGCATCAAGCTTCTAATCAAAGTAAGCCGGTGTTGACGTGTGCAGAGTCCAATGTGCTGAAAATAACTGAAGAAACTTTTCCTTCTGCTGGTTCTGTTCCCGACAAACAATCATGAGTTTTTGTATAACCTTGAATTCCATCAGCATCCTGAAAGAAAGATTACACAACACTGGATTATGTGAACGCTGGTGCTGATGAGGGTTTAGTTTTCAAACCTCTAAGGAGTACCTTTACCCTAAGCTTGCTACCTACCCTGAATCTTACTGAGCTCACTCAGCCCTAGTCTTCATGCAGTCCATGATGGGGGGTTTGAAAATCAGATTCTGGTCTGCCTGTAAAACCCCTCTTCTTCAGCCCTGCTCAGAACAGGCCTGTTTTTCTCCTCTGGCCTTTAATGAGATGAGTTCTCTGACCACGCCCCCTCATGAAGGTGGGTGTGGCCTCGGCCGTCCAGCACTTGATCTAAGTGTTTACATGTTGGTTGAATAGACACGGCTGCTCACAGACCCGCGTTACTTCAACCCTCTGAATCTGATCCAGAATCTGATCCTGACTGAGAGGCGCCTGCAGCAGGGACCTTTCTGAACCCTTGGTCACAGATTTAGTGTTTCTTGTTGTTTTATTTGTCAGCATGAGTCGACGTGTGTCTTGGTACACATCTAACCAACAGTGGTAGCTATGGGGCTATGCGACCTAGCGCTAGCACTTTTCCATGAAAAATAAAAATCATCCCTAGATCTTCAAATTCTGCAGACGTGGGGAGTCAAAGCCGACCTTGGTGTTTATTAAGACAGCCTGGATTTTTTTCCTTTCGAGGGGGTTTTGTAGACAGGGGACACATATTCAGGTAGAGAACCATTAAAAAGTTGATTTTGCATGATATGTCACCTTTAAAGAATTCAGCAAAATAAGTGATCACAGAGCAGTTTTGTTGTTTCTATTCATAAGCAGAAAGTCCTCTCATCACGTGGGGCAGATTATACGTATTAAGAGTCATTCTATGAATCATTTTAACACCACTGAGGAGAAAACAATCAAACCAAGTGTCTCCATGGATACTGATTCAGTAACAGCATTCACCCCCCAATCTTGATCCATGTAGACATAGAGAGTGAGAAGCCCTCACAGAGGTGATGATTTTCCTGTCAGTCTTTTGGACCACTATAGTAGGAGAAGGTGAGAGTAACGGCACGGGGGGGTACGGGTCTGGAAAGTCGTCTGAAAGTCCAGGAACCCAGACGAGAAAGAAGTGACCAGCAGCAGCTCGGTCAATAGAGAGACGGAGAATAGGCAGGAGAGGAAAAAATCGAAAGGGCACGAGAGAGCAAGAGAAAGTGAGTGGGATAGAGAGAAAAGCGAGTGACAGTGAAGAATGGAGGCAGTTAAGATATCTGCCGAGCGATCTGTTATTACAGAAGGAGTAGAGACAAACAGCGCCTCTCTTTTTTTTACTGCAGAAATAAAGACACTCATCAATTTAAATCAGCAGGGTTCCCGGACCCTCACTCTTTTCTCTGTCACACGGCCGGGGTCCAAGGCGTTGTGTTTCTCTCCATCCCCTTGTACATTCATCACACACAGAGGAAGAGACCCCCCTCCAGGGCATCCTGGTAATCTTGCGTGGCCCGGAAACGTGCGATGGCGAGCGGGATGGCGGCAGGACCCGCTGTTATTTACTGCTCACTAGCCCCCCTGCACCCCGACACACACCAATTATGAGGACAATCGTCGGGCCCGTCCCGCTCCGTTGGAGCGCTCCCTGATGGATGTACATGGAGCTGGGAGAGGAGAGAGGGAGAGAGGGGAGGAACGGGGAGGAAGATTAAGCTCGGGGTGTCTTCCAGTTTTCGTTACTGTAAATTAAGTTGCTCTTACGCTTCCTGAAAGTGAAAGTATCCTGAAGAGTCGATCATAAAGATCTTTTATGGTTCAAACACTAGCCTTGTCACTCCTGTCTGGACTACTGCAACCTCTCCTCTTCGGCCTCCCTCACAATCCCTCCATAACTCCAACTGGTCCAGAATTCAGCTGCCCCATATCATTACGCCGAACCCCCTCCATCCACCACATCACACCTGTCCTCCAACAGCTCAACTGGGCTCCCTGTTTCAGCAGCTCATACAGAGTGGCTGCTGCTCCAGTCCTAACAAGGACCAACAAAGTAGACACATCAGTCCAGTTCTTAGATCTCTACACCTGGCTTCCTTCTGTCAGAGATCGAAACTTAAAATCCTGCTGATGGTTTATAAAGACCTGAATGGTTTAGGCTGATCTGCTACTACGTATGAACCACCTGGACCTCTGAGGTCATCAGGTACTGGTCTGCTTCAGTCCCTAGAGTCAGAAGGAAACATGGTGAAGGCAGCGTTTAGTCATTCTGCTCCACAAATCGGAACACACTCCCTGAAAGCTGCAGGTCTGCTCACAACTCTCACCTCTTTAAATCAAAGACTAAGACCTTCTTATTTAACACTGCCTTCCATTCTTAGATTCGTTTTACTCACTTTAAATTAAAAATTTAATTTTTAATATATTCCTAATTTTCCTTTCTTTTCTGTTTATTATATTTGTCATTTTATTCTGTTCTTTTATGCCTGCCTGAAAGTCTTCAATGCTTTAATGTTTTAATGTAAAGCACATGGAGTTGCCCTCGTGTATGAAATGCTCTATACAAATAAAGCTGCCTTGCTTGCCTTCAGTTCTGTATTAAGTTCAAGTCCTCCTGTAACATTCAAGACCATCCACAACCTCGCCCCCCATACCTGTCCGACCTCCTCCATGTTCCCTCCCTCCCGCTCCCTCAGATCCTCTCCTCCACACACCTGTCTGTCCCCTCTGCCCGTCTCACCACTATGGGGAGCCGAGCATTCAGCCGCTCTGCTCCCCGTCTCTGGAGCTCATGACCACCTCAACTCAGAAACACAGATTCTTTCCCCCATTTCAAATCACAACTCAAACATCTGTTCAAAACCGCCTACTCCGTCTGACTCCAACTGCTCTGTCATTTTGTTATTAGGACCCCAGCACAGCTGGTGGTGAAGGCCCTATTGTAACCCTGAGGATTATTTTATTTTCCGATGCAGTCCAAACTCGGCACATTCTATAGTAAACACATTGACGATTAATACAAAGTAAAGGCATTCCATTCAGACGAAAGTTGTGGGCGTGTCAGACTTTGGGGCGGGGCATACAAAAAAAAAACGTCATAAAAATTTGTGACTTTAAAATGCACGTAATCTCACCTCATCCAACACACTCATCAGTGCTGGGAAAAATTGCAACATTTTATGGGTTTCGCACAAAAAAAGTCGAAAACGTGCTCACTAGCGCCCCCTACAGTTTTCAAAAACCCCTCCACATAAGGGTTATTTTGAGCTACATGCTTGAAAAATGTTACACACATTCATGGCATCAGGACGCACAAAAAAGCCTCTTGCACCCATATCCCAAACTCAACAGGAAGAGCGCCACCTAGCTTTGAACATGAAAAATGGCGCCAAAATAAGGGTGCATACTTTGTTATCTTCTTTCTCGATTCATTCCAAACCAAGGGTAACCTATAGTAGACACATTGAAGATTCAAAACTGTTTGAAGAATTCCGTTCAGACTAAAATTGTGGGCGTGGCATGCGTTGAGGCGAGGCATGAAACACACATACAGCTCTGAATGTGAAGAATGACGCCCAAATAAGGGTGCATACTTTTGAGAGCTCCTCCTTGGGTTTTTCTCCAATTCAGTCCAAACAAGGCACATTCTATAGCAGACATATTGATGATTAAATTATTGTTAAAGGAATTATGTTCAGACTAAAATTGTGGGCGTGGCAGGCGTTCAGGCAGTGCATCAAACGCACATACAGCTTTGAATGTGAAGAATGACGCCCAAATAAGGGTGCATACTTTTGAGAGCTCCTCCTTGAGTTGGCGGTTGGTGGCGGTGGCTCGTGTAGGCGGCGGCTGCGGTGTGCGAGGGCCCGTTCATCTTCGGCTTTAATTGTTTCTATTTTTTCTTACCACTTTGTTAGTTTATATTGTTTTCATTTTGACTTTGATTTTGTTTTTCCTTTAATGTAAATTCGTGTATATATATATCTGTGCGGTGTCCTTGAGTGCTGAGAAAGGCGCCTTTAAATAAAATGTATTATTATTATTATTATTATAAAACAGTCAGATATGTTAATGAGCTCTTCAGCGTTGCACCTTGAATCCTCCTCAAAGTGCATGCTCCCGTCTCATGCTAGAAGTGATGTGAACTGAACTACCTGCTCATATATCATGTGAAATGCCACTGACGCACCAAATGTCACCAGAATGTCAGCAAATTCCACTGTCTGTGTTTGGAGCTTTTATTGTGGTGCGCTCACTTTAGCAGATACCTGAGCGTTCTGCAGCCTCAGCTCAGCGTCTTTCATCCCAGCCGTCTGCACGTCCCCAAACCTCTCCTCAGCCGTCCCCCCGCGCCCCTCTGTGTTTCTGCTGCTGAGGCATCCGGAGAGCGGCACAAGTAAGTGTTCGATCATAACAATCCATTAGAATAATCACAGATAACAAGTCCATTTTCATAAAAGAGGCGGCAGAGGGATTAATGAGCTTAACGCTACTTATGTTCCATCCATTTCGTGCTGTAAATCAATAATCCAGTAATAATGTTCTTCAGTGGGGCAATAGAGCCCCAAGAGCAGCATGCGCTCTCTCTTCATGAGTTATCTGAGCTGCCCTGCTATCTCCTTTGTTCTCTATAAAGTTGCCTGTTGGGATACCCAGGACCAAACACATATATTTTTAGTCTTTTCTACACAGTCTGGTGTGAAACAACATGAGGGATTGGTGAGACTCCAAGACGCAGAGCGCACACAGAAGGGGAGGGGAGGAAGGGAAGGAGAAAACAAACGAGCAGAGAGGATGAGGGTGAGAAAGCAGGAGAGAACATGAAAGCATGGGGGGAGGAAATAGATGGGGTGGAGGGGTAAAGCTTTTTATGTGACTCTTGTTTCAGCAGCCTAGCGCTCCTCTATCCAGGCAGTCTCATAAAATAGATGATTGTTTTAGTGTTTATTTCATGACTCAGTCAAACATCTTTACATTCTGATGGCAGGGAAAGAAATACAGTCTGATGTACATATGAGGTCAGCTGCTTAATTTGATATTTCACTTCTTGTGTTTGCATGCAAAGAAGACAGAGCCACATGGGGGGGGTTCTTATCTTCACCTTAAATCAGCATTTAAATCTAAATGAACCTTTGTCTAACGTGTGACGGTGGTTCTTCTTCTTTAATATAAAGTTTAAAGTGTTTGCAGCTTCAGTTTAGACCTTCTGAAGAGTTGTGATGACAATATAACGAAGGCTATTTATAACCCGAGCATGTGCACGCCTTGGCATGAGCGTGTCTGTAAATACACATCACGACAGACCGGTCCCTCCGTCTGGACGTGTTTTTTGTGAGGAAACACGGCGGCATGCTGAGGAAGTATAATGTGGAGGTAGTTTCAGAAAACGTGAGTCTAAATCTCCTGGCCAGGGATCGCTCTGGAAGTTAGAGGGTACAAACCAAAGTGTTTCAGTCACACAGTCATACAGAAGGTTTGCAGAAATGCAGAAAGCATCTTACTGAGTAGTTTTCATCTGTTCTGACTTCCAACAGTTTTCCTCTTCACTGTTGTTTAGGTGTTAGACACCGTCACTGACCGCGGCTCTGTTATAGTCCGCCTGTGTTTCTGAGTGCATCATTTCAGCAGGGTAAATAGGCGGGCACATAGTTCCTGAATGTAATCTTTTTGTGTTGTTGTCATTTTGTACAAATGTGGTTTAGGCTTAAAATAAAATGTCTCAAAAATATCTGTTAAAAAAGGTTAAAAAAGGTTAAAATACCTTACATTTTAAGAAAACAGGCTTTTGGTTGACGCCCTGTGGGAGGGGCTACAGGGTTTAAAAGAGAGCTGCTTGTGGCTCTCTCCCAGTCCTGCTTGTGCAACCTCCAGTCTCAAAATATGAAGCCCATGTGGAAGTGTTAAAAACTGCAGTTCAGTGAAAATCCTCTTGAGGCTGTCTGCAGAAACACAGAAACCACATACACACCATTCTGTTCCTCTTTGTATTCTTGTATTTCCCTACATTAATTTTGATTCCCGCTCTATCAGTGATGTAAAGAAGCAGTTTCTCTATCAGCCTGACCGTCGTTTACTCACACTTTCCAAGACTGAAAATCCAGCAACGCAGCGTACTGCAAAACAGATCCAACAAACCAGACAGACTACAGACTACCTTCAGATGCAGCATGTACTGCAAACTACTGTTATGGCAACACTGTCCAGAGCATGGGGGTTATGGCTGTCAAGCTACAGGTGGGCAGACCTTCCTGGTCACGTGACCAATTGACCAATGAGACGGTAACGCAGTGGTCTTGATTAGCTCAGGCAGACACCTGCTGAGGGGGAGAGAAAAAGAGACGCCGTTGTCGGGAGCCGTGAGAGACATTGTTGAGAAGTTCTCCCCTTTTTCCCGTTGAGTTTTTGTCGTGTGTTATATATGTCACCTTAATAATGAACTGTCATCTGAAACCCTGAGGGTAACAAGAAGGAAGCAGCGTGAGCTGCTGTCCTGGAAAGAAGTCGCTACAGGTAAGGTCCGCCGTTTCCCTTTGCCTTCTGCTCGACAGCCACCTGATCCCTTCCTTTATTATGGCGCGGGCAGCCAACGCTTGGATGCCCTAGACTGAGCTCGTGCCAGGGTTGTGTTGCCATGACACCACATTTGTAGGTAGTATGTAGCAGGCAGTTTTGAAAATGGCCAATGAAAGTTAAGTGACATGACGAATGCATTCAATGATGAAGAAAGGCATGAGAGTGTTGTGCTAAATCTCTTATATGCACCTTTTGAAGGAAACCCTCACAAATGCATGAATGGAAATTACAAGTTTAACCAACAGGCTGCGAAGAGATGTCAACTTCAGCTTCTCTGGTGAAGTGCATCCCTGAGAACATGCTTATACTTCATAGTGAAAATACACTCAGAGCTGAAAAAGATGCATGCATAAAGAACCTAAATATTATAAAATGAGTATGAGAATATGAAGAACATGCAGAATCTGAAAGGTTGATTATGAAAGAGTTTAAATTCATGCTATCTCAATGCCACAGTAACTGTAAGCTTGTGTTTGAGGAGTTAACATGATTATAAGAACAAAACAAACAGAACTCTTCTTGAAATGTAGAGATTCAGCTTGAGACGGGATCCGACCTGCAGTAACAGATCTTTATGTGTCCTCTCTGAGCTGCAGAGTCGTCCCGTGACCTCAGCTCGTACATAAAGATTTGTACAGTTAAGTTGATTTGAGTGAAACTTACACTTCCAGTAGATAAGGGAGCATTAATACTGCTTTACTCTCTGAGGGTGCCGCCGGGCGTTTCAGCTGATAAATGCTGCTCTGTGTCAAATCCGAGCTGTTAGCTGAGTCTTTGTTCTGTGTGGACAGATAGCACACTCTGCATTGATTAGACGTAGTTTTAACAGCTGCCTCATGCTTCTGGAAACAAGGCTGATAAGGACACGTACGAATGTATGTCCACTGTGAGGCTGCAGGATCCCTCAGTGAATGAAGCTCTTGTTGGACTCTGGTCCTGACTCTGGGTGTCCTGACCCGTCGTTAAAGTCCCTCTGAGGAGAGGAAAGCTCTGGTGATGTGAGGTACCCATTAGGCATCACGCTGGCATTTCACAGAAATTGATCGTAATCTGGAAGCAACATCAGCTTTCTGGAACAGCTGACTAAAGTGAAATGTTGTTTTATGGATCATATGTTTAATAATGAAAAGGATGTCCTTGCAGAGACCTGGAGGACAGGACGGCACTTAATCAGAGAGATGCTGACTTGGCAAAGGTCACAAGTGTCCGCAACGACCACAAAACATGACCCCCAACTCTGCCAGAGCCAATCAGGCATCGTGTCCTCTGTCTCTGTGACAGTTCAGTCTACTGAATCCACATGGTCGGCTCAAAGAGGACACGCCTGCTCTCTGTCATTAATATCATCATGCAAGGGGAAGGAGTGGAGGTTTTCAGTCATCCAGGTCATGGGGAGTCAGCTTGATCCAGAAGGTAACTGGACTTCTTCAGTTCTGAACTGGCTGCTGGTCTGAGAGGAGAAGAAGAGGGGGAACATCTTCAAGGACTTCAACCAAACGCTACTTTGAATGAAATAGATAAAGCTGGAAAAGCATGCCACACTGAAGTTGTGAATATATATTCCATTAAATATTAGTCTTCATTTTGTTCTGGCCTAGAGTTAAAGTTTTGGAGTGGAGCAACATTTGAGGCATGAGACGGAGAGCAGGAGGGCGAACTACTCCTAATGACTTAAGAGAAATATCGTCTTAATAATCTGGTCTGAAATAAAGTCTTGGATGACATTCACTATGTCTAACACCAAATCTCAGCAGTCAGGCCTCACAGATGAGAGTCTGACACTCACAGGAAGGAGATGTAGAGTTCAACGGCTGCAGGATGGTTCTGTGGTGCATCATGGGAGAATGAGTCTTACACTGAATGTGCGTCTGTGATTCACCAGCTCATCCTGGAGTTAGTGGGAGACAATGTCCTAAACGATGTGTGACCTGGACAGAATCCATCCGACTCTGCCGTTGGAGAGTCCAGCTCCAGTCCTGTTGAAGGTCCAGACAGCCTCCCCCTTTCCCCCGGCTGGCCTCGTCCCATTTCCCTCCATCCCCGTCCTGGCCGCCCACATCATCACGAAGCACTGAGAGAGTGCTAAGAGAGACAGAGTTGGCAAACTCTGCTGCACATGTGCCAAGCCAAGCCCCATCCCTGCACTGCCTGCCTCAGCAGCAATCTCTGCAACAGCACTGAGAGCAGGAGGTAATAGCCCACAACGTACCCTGACACTGCGTTTATTCACATAATGTAGGCAAATCTAACCAAACGGCAACAGATTGACATCTCTTTGTGCATTTTTACAGATTTCAAAAACCCTAAATTCATGCAGAAGCCCTCAGGTCCATCTGTTTATGTGCTGACACAGCCTCCACTGTCCTCAGGTGTCATGTTTACAATCAAACAGCAAAGAGAGGAAGACATAAAACAAGGATGCAGCCTCGTGAGGCAGAAAGAAGGTTACATTATGCATCTGATTCTCCTCTCAAAACTATTATCTTTACACGTTACGCACATCAAGCAGATTAGCAATTGTCTTTCACTCCCATTACATAACAGCATAATGCGTAGGAGCTGTGGAGGAATCTAAGACGTGCCATATTGTGGGGATTACAGTATATTACAGAGGGAGGAAGTGAAGCAACATCAGAGTGCAACATAAGTTCAGCATTCCCGGATGAGTAGAGGATAAGAGACTCGTAGTAAGAATGAAGGAACACCTCAGGCCATCTGCACGTGTTATTAAACTGCCCATCAGTGGGAACCAATCCAGCAATGAAAGCACACATGGCCGTCACTGGCGCCTGAATTATCCTTCAAATGTAGGTTAATGAATTCAGAAGCAGGCTGTGCTCATGATCATCATATCTCTAACAACCTGCAGACACCTGACAATCTGTGGCGTGGGGGTGGCGGAGGGGGGGGCGTTGTTTAAGGGGTGGCGGCATCGATCGTTGGGTGACGGCGGGACACCCAGGGCAAGTCCATTCATCAGAGACCATCAGGAGCTAATGAAACACAGTGAGAGAGTGATTAAGACACAGACACCTTCTCCAGCCTGACGCATTAATCACAGCCGCCGTCTGTGGGTATCTGAACCCTCTGTTGCTGCTGTGTGTGTGTGTTTGTGTGCAAGCATGCCTGTTGTGCATGCCGGGGCTTGTGGGTTTGTGGAAACACACACAGCAGACCGGTCTTTATGTCTGCAGGTGCATTTGTTAGGGAAATAGCTGCGGCATGCACGGAGGGAGAAGGTGCCACTGTCCTTTCTGTGTTTGCCCTTGGACACGGTCCACCACCTTTGTGTCTCTGCCAGTGAAACACGCTCTGCTTGGACTTGGCATTAATACAAGAAGCTGTTCTCATACTGCTCATTAACTTTTGGTGTTAATTGATTAATCAAACCTGTCTGATAATGAGCAAACACAAGGGACTCAAACCTGTGCTCCATCTTTGGAGGGCTCGGCCTCTCTGCTGAGCACAGGAATAAAACAATGCAGATGGTTCGCCCGGAGTGTGATATTTATTTCAGGGGAGACTTCTCTTTGGCTGATCGCTCACTGCAGACTGGTGATACATAAGTTTGTCACAGGAACTTGGCTGTTTCGCTGCAGCGTCTCTCTTTGGAAGTCCAAGACACTGCTGCCGCATTAAAGCTACACTTCAAATTTGTTAGATGACATCCAAACACCATCTGTGGTCAGTGTCAGAGAGAGAGGCTGCATATTGTTTACGACAGAACCAAGATGAGGTTTTTAATACCCGCTTTTATAGCTTAACAAATGAAGACAGGCTGAAGGTGATTATTTATATCTATTAATTAAGTTAATTAAGATGGGAGGATTTGCTTCCCTCGCCCCCGTAGTTAATTATATCTGTGTCTACAATGCAAGGTTGATGCCATAAATACAGATGTCATCTCTGCAGGCGCCACATGTGTTTGCATGTGTGTGTGCAAACACAGGTTTATGCTCACTGCTGTGTGCAGGTATATGCTGCAGGATTTGCATAATGCAAATGACAGTTCCTGAGGTATACAGTAAAATGAAATATGAGTAATCCCTAATAATGAAAAAGACGTTGCTCTCATTGTGTTTCACGTGTCTTTGTCCAAAGCGGTCCAGGAGTTCGACCTGCAGTGAGCAAACCCACTCTCTCCCACTCCATCTCTGTCCCCTCTTCAGACTCACTTCTGCTGCTGCAAATGGGACGGCGACCAAGGGGTCTGCACTACAAGCAGCAGATTAAAGGATTACCATTAATTAGATGTCAGGGACAGAGAGGGGCTTTGCCTGTCTTGGCCATGATACAATATCTGTTAATCTGCTGCGCTCCTGGATAAAAAGAAATCAGTCCATTGACAGGAAAAATAGGAAAAGAGGGATGGGGCCAGGAAAGAATTGAAAACAAGAACAAAGAGGCGAAGGAGTGAGGGGTGGGTGAGGCGGGATGAAAGAGGTGGAAGAAAGCAAATATGCTCATGGTCCACTTGAATGTTACATTGAGGTTTTTTCTCTGTGAAAGGAAAGCAGATGGGGATAATAAGAAGCAGGAGGGTGTGTGTGAGAGCAAGAGGAAGTAACAATGAGTTGATAACATGGTGATCTGTGGAGGAACAACGAGCTGGAGAGAGGGGTGAAGTGCCCGAGCCTAGAAAAAGAGAGAACGATGAAATATGAAACAGAGTGGAAAGAGCAGAACCTCCTTTTCTTTTCTTCTTCTCTGTTTATTTTCTCAAAGGTTGGCCGTGCGTCTCTCTGTGACAGACGTTTGTTAATTTCACCTGTCAGCCTCGCTCTGCGCTCTGTATCTCTGCGTCTGTCATCAAAAAGTGAAAAATGACCGGCTGCACTTCACAGATATACCGCTCCTCTGTTCACTCGTGTCATTTAATTGTAGACTCGCTCAGGTGAGTCAGGTGATTGACAGATGACTTGTTAGACTTTGATAAGGCCCTAGTCCATAATAGAAGTCCTGACCCTTACTTTTAGCGCTATTAACCCAGACACACTGCCCGTGTTGACTTCATCTTCCTTTGACAGGGAGTTTGATACTGCGCCTCAGGCCGGGTGAGGACATGCTATCAGGGTCCTGTTAATCACCCGTCGTCTGCCCTGCTGATAACACACACACACACACACACACACACACACACACACCCTGCAGAGCATCTTGCTGCAGTCCTCTGAGCCTACAGCTGCACACACCTTATCGCCGGCATGTTCACACAGGATGCAAACTATCTGCAAAGTAAGGTTAATCTGGAAGTATACAACCATGCATGTAGTTGAGTCGTTGAACGCCTGAAGGCAAATTTGTGCAGCAGTGCGGCGGCGGCGGCGGCGGCGAGGAGCTGGTGTGTAAATTGGAGTTGTGAGGGGGGTAATTGATGGAGAAGGGCCAGGACATCATTTTCTTACGGCCAGGCGTGGGGCATTCCCTCTATTTGCAGAGAGGGACTCTGGGCACCCCCTATGAGCCCCACTCGCCTGAGACTCTAATTACTTCAGGGACCTGGAGAATTCAAAGGATTTAGATATGGTGGAAAAAAGAATTTCCAATTTACTGCACCACTTGATGTTTGTCTTCGTTTGTGGTATGATTTGCGCCTGGGAAAGCAAACGGACACAAAGTGCACATTTGTGCGTCCTGATAAAGGTGCGACATTATTAGAGCGCTGTCACGGCTGTGTTTATCCGCGGGCGATATGTGTGTGTGTGTGTGTGTGTGTGTGGATAATAATCTCCTGGACAAACAAACTGTAACCTCACCCCCCCTGCTCTGTTGGAGTTATCTTCATCTCACAAAGCTCAACCCCTGCTCGTCCACACGCTGACAGTTCTGCTCATGCTGCAGAGCCAACGCCCCAAAAGAAGCCTCTCCTGTGGGGTTAAATTACCTCTGAGAGAAAGAAGACAGAGCCGTCACTTCCACGGCTTGATTGAGTCATATCTCAGTCACTTTTAATGCACAGCTGTTTAGACATTTACAGAAGCTTGTGGAGGATCACTGCACAGGGACAGAGTAGTTCTGCATCAGTGTGTGTATGAAGTCTTTGCATCCTGCTCTGCAATGATTCAGTTATTTCTAATCATCTATTCACTCCCTGGGCTTTATATGATTAGAATTCTGTCATCAGATTCAGATAGAAAAAATATTCATTTTTATTTCCATTAGTTTGTAGATTACATTTTCGCCTGATTGAGAACAGTCCCCTGCAGACTGTGGAAGGTGCTGTCTTAACAGTTTAAAACATGGCTTCCTTGACAACAGACTCTCTGAAGCATGATAATCAGAAACACATTTAGGTTATGAGGTCAACCGACAGTAATTGCCTGGCAGGTTGGTCAATTAACACTTTTCCCCCCACGTGTGTTTGGATCTGCATGCACATGTTTATGTTGTACCTTTTATGCTTGTTGGGAAAGGTGTTAATTTCTTTCTTTTGCATGAGTTCATCCGAACGCTTCAGAGAAATGTAAATCACACGGCAGGATATTACTTGATCTCACAAAGAGAGCGGCGTGCGTTTCATACTTCTTCAGCTCCCGTGCTTTGGAATTATGAGGCAGCAGACGCAGTTAAAGCTTCATTTAAGAGGTTACAGTGAAAGCAAAAGAAGCTCAATGAGGATTTCAAAAAAGACTTTCCCAGTGATTCAGTTGTCATTAGCCGAGAGCGCCTCTCTGCATACGCACAAAGCCGTGACCAATGAAAGGAGAGTGAGAGGAAATGGATGGTAAACTTTCCATCATCCCATTCTTCCCTTTTTAACAGGAGGATATTTCTGCGCTCGCTCTGAGTGGCAGAGACCAATAAAGCTGCAGTGTTTTACAGCCTTCCAGCTCTGCCTTGACAAAGATTGGGCACCAGAGAGGCGAGCGAGGAAGGCCCAAAGTCAAGCGGGACAGAGTGCGGGGGTTCACAGAGTGATAGCTCGCCCGACAGACTCCAGTGTTGTTAATGGTTTAAGGCATTCATGCCACACTCTCACACTTTAATTGAGCACTCAGTGAGCAGGATGTCAAACAGCAGAGTCCTCCGGGTGGCATGTGTTGTCTAAGTCTCCACTATATGTGCCTATGCATGTGCAGGTGTTGTGTGTGAGTGTGTATTTGTGGCGACCTCGCCTGTGTGGGAGTGTGAGAGACAGAATGAGACCTCTCAGCAGAAGATGCCGCGGAGACGATCGATACGGCTCACCAAGGTGTGCGGCTGCAGCCCTCTCTGGTTATTGGCGTCGGGGGAGAGCTGCTGCCTGCTCAGGCTGAGGGAGAGCCAGGGGAGGGTGGACACTCTCACAGAGGCCCCCTGATGCTGGCCTTCGCTGTCTTTTTTATGATACGTGACAAGATAATGAGTCCCTATAGCACCCCTGAATATATCCCTGTGTATCCTTTTTTTTAACATTCACTGTCATATTTTCTCCACTATCCATTTCAAGGCGCCCCTTTTTTTAGCTGTGATGTCCAAAACCAAAGGAGGCTATTTGTGAATGTGCTGTTCTGTCTGACGCAGGAGGGAAAATGATACCGAGACATACCGTGACATTGGAAAAATACCTCTCTGCAAACAATGTGGCCTCTATTATCTACAAATACCCAGGATCCCAAAGGTGCTCTTGGATTAAATGAACTGTGAAATAATGGGCATATTTTAAAATGTGATAATGCAACCCAATCCCTCCGGGCTCCGTTTTCTTGGACCAAGACCACGGGACGGTTTTGTCGAGCTGCACCCCATCCCCATCCATTTTTATGCAGGCTGCCAGTAAGCTGTGCCAAAGTGCTGATATCCCTCATTAGAAGCGCAGGGTCCAGGAAAGAGTCCAGCTAATGCTTGCCCACACGGACACAGTGACGGTGCAGGGTCTCTGCAGGAGATTTGAAGGTCAACAAGAAAAACAGGTTGTAACTGAGAGCAACCCCGGGTACTCAAACAGAATATCTGGAGCTGCCGTAGATTGAGCTCAAGGGGAGTGGAGATGTGTTCCCTCGTGCTTGTTAACACTAACTGCTTGTGACTGCAGAAGGAAACAGACACGCTGATTGAGGTGACTGTGTATGCATGTGTATCCAAGTGGAGCCTGTGTGATTTCCATGCCAGCAGTCAATTTATCCTCACAGTGTGGGGCCCTGCTCTGCAACACGCACACAAAAAAGCAGAATATTTGACATAGATTAGGAGAAAAGTGAAGCTTTCCTAACAAGTCGTTCATTTTCTGGTGATACTGAAAATAATTCTATCCACTGAGCCCTCAAAAGCCAACATTTATCCAACCCTCGGGGCAGAGCCCGAGGGGGGCTTTGGCTCCGAGCCGGGTGGAGTATGGAGTTAACGCGGGTCACATTCTATCTCACATGTCCTGAGGCTGAATGTGTATCCTCATTTCCAGCAAATCCACAATTAATCAGCACCTCCCTCCTCTGTTATGACTTCACTGATTACTACAGATCCTTCTGTTCTCATGTGTGCAGAGGAGGAATCACAGTCCCCTGAAGTAGAAACCTCAGGTATCTGTACTTGAAGTGTTTATGTCCTGACGGATTTTAATCTTTGCCCCGTGTGTTGAAGTCAATACCACATCAACAAAGACCAAGACATGACCAGGACCAGAGTGCACCAGGACCAGTCAAGACATTTAGGGATCGAGAGCAAATTAACAGTACAAGTACTTTCCACTCTGAGATGAGACCGAGACCTTAAATAAGTGGTCTGGGGACCAAGACTGATCTGGACTACTACGACACTATTCTGCCCCAGAAACCTGGACCTCCTGCTCCTCCTGTTTCAAACAGACTCTTCCTGTGGCTTTAGCAGAACTGTTGTTTTGATTTGGATTTAAAGGGCTTCACTTTCTCAACCCCATGACTCAACTTTCTTTAACCCAAAACAAGTTGGACAATAAGATGTAAAGAAGTTGAATCCTTGGAATATACCACCTCTTCATCTCCCTCTATCCCTCTCTCCAACATGGTCTCAGCAGTGTGTGTCTAACATGAGTCTGGTCCTGCTGGAGGTTTCTGCCTGTTAAAGGAAGTTTGTCCTGCCACTGTAACTTGCTAAATGCTGCAAAGTGCTCTGCTCATGGTGGATTAAGATGAGATCAGACTGACCTGTCTGGAAGATGGGACTGGATCTGATCCGGTCTTGATGTTGGGTCTTTGTTAATAATAGGACATAGAGTCCGGTCTAGACCTGCTCTGTTTGGAAAGAGTCTGAGGAGAACATTTGTTGTGATTTGGTGCTTTATAAATAAAGATTGATTGAACAACATAAAGTTTGCTTTGATTCCAACCTGCAGACCCTTTCCTGCATGTCACTCCCAGCTCTCTCTCTCTCTCCTGGTCTCCTTCTTTATCAGATCATGTCCTGTCCTCTTTAAATAAAGGAATAAAAGAAAAATGATACTTTAAGAAAAAAAGAAGCCCTGTATGCATGAGAGTTAAAACAAACAAAGAGAGAGAACATTGATCGAGGAGGAGAGGCGTGAAATGCAAGACTGGAGTGGATTCAATGCAGGGAGGACGTTCCTATCGGACTTATAAACACATCAGAGCAAAGTTATGTTCCTTATTTTTATTGGTTTCTTATTTTACTTCAGAATACTTTCAGTTACAGACTTTCATTTAAGAGTGAGGTTTGTTTCCTTTGATCAGAAACAGAAAGTCTTTAAAATAATGACTTTAGTAAAGATGTTGAGTCAGTGCTTCCCTCTTACCAGGGTCCGGTCTTATAAAGCCAGCTCCTCCGATCACATGATCTCTTTGTTGCTCAATGAAACCACGGCTCCTGATTACCTGAACCTCCTCCTCTTGGGGTTCTCTGCTAAAGCTCTGGGGTACTGCAGGTGTAGTGAGGACCTCTGTACCGCATAGGGCACGAAGATTACACCACACTAGATTAAACCAGCGCCGGCCCTGCTGGGAATTCTAACAATATCAGCCTGGTGCTCGGGGACGTGGGCCCGATGGGGGGACAGGGAGTCCGAGGCAGACGAGGGGGGCAGCCAGGCTTCTGCTGTCACCGGGGTAATGTCTCATCTTGAATACCGGCCTGTCACATGGAGATAAACAGCGCCTGCGGGGCAATGCATACAGAATATCAGATGTTTCAAATGAGAGTTGAAAGCACAGTTTGAGACGCTGCATTCAGACTGGTTTCATGTGACTGGCTTAAGAATATCCTGCTGCTTATCTCCTTCTGTTTCATTCTGCGGCGGTCACTGACTGACGCTGCTCCTGAAGTGCTGCAGGTAAATGCTACCTTTTACGCCCACACAAAACAGCCTCTTTGTCATTCTGCAGCTTGTTGTAAGTTGAAGGACCCTTCTGAGGGCGCTGGGGAGAGAGAAGGGGGTCTGTAATGAGAGCATTAAACAACATATGCTCCCCCTTGCACCTCCGCACTTAAGGCAGGCTTTATTCACCTTCTTTTCCTCAACTTCACACTCCGTCCCCCTTTGTTCAATTCCCACTTGCCTATTTTTGGAAAGTCATTGAGAGTCTTTGACAAAGACAGGTTGGAGTGAATGTGAAAGCAAGCCTCTGGCCTCGCTGCCTTGTAGCAGAGCAGGCCATCTGACCAGCAGCAGTAGGTTGGGCAAGTGGGGCCATTAGACCAAACCTGGGAGACCTGCGCAGCCACTACTGCCAAGCTGCTCCATTCTCCTTCAAGCTTCAGATCCTCTCCCCCCTGCAGGTGCCAACTCTTCTGCTCAGCCACATCCAACAGGAGCAAACTGAAAAATCCATCCAGTCAACCCCGTCCTCCTTTGTGTGGTGAGGAAGAGTGAAACAGGAATGGAGAGGAGCCCTGGTGGCAAAATGGGGCTTGTAAACGGAGGTGTCAGAGGAGGTTCGGTCCCATGTGGGCTCGTTTATATTGTTGTCCAGATAACCTTGAGCTTGCTACATGGAAACATTTCTCCCCTCACTTGCAAGGTGTCT